>NW_004444160.1:3096767-3113214 GCF_000243295.1 Trichechus manatus latirostris
ACCCTTCACCTAAGATACCACTTATCTATTGCCTATTTAGCATTTTCCCCTCACCCCTCCCATCCCTGGTAACCAACAAAGATTGTTACTTTTTGTGTGTAAACTTTTTCATGAGTTTTTACAATAGGGGTCTCATACAATGTTTGTCCTTTTGTGATTGACTTATTTCACTCAGCATAATGGCTTCCAGTTTCATCCATGTTATGAGACACTTCACAGATTCATCATTGTTCTTTATTATTGCATAGCACTCCATTGTGTGTATGTACCATAGTTTGTTTATCCATTTATCTGTTGATGGGCATCTAGATTGTTTCCATCTTTTTGCTATTGTGAACAATGCTGCCATGAACATAGGTGTCAATATGTCTATTCGTGTGACAACTCTTATTTCTCTAGGATATATTCCTAGGAGTGGGAAGAACCACAAGTTTTTTGAAATGTTAATGGATAGCAGGGAAGAAAAACTGTCATTTTAAAAGTTCCTAAAAGATTTATATCTCTGGATATAAAGGCTAAAATTACCCTTAAGGGAAGATGGCTGCCTCCTTGTAATGTAGAAATAACATAATGCAAAGTTTAATCTAAGATTCTAATATTAAATGAAAAATAAGCCTAAATTGATCTGCATAATAATGTTGAATTTGGAAAATTAAGTTAACTTCTCTGGAATTTAGAGTTGTTGGGAGCAGGACTATGGGTAAGGGAGATACACTCAAGAAGATTCGCAGGGGATAAACATGAGATAGTTCAGGTACCATGTTTACAGCCCTGGGCAAAACAAAAAAAACCAAACCTGTTGCAATCGAGTCGAATACCAATCTATGTTACCATTGTGAAGTTGTTGAATCTGCAGACACTAAGAAAAGCTCCACCCAGTTTTAAGTTTCTCTAAGTTGTAATTCCATTCCCTTACAACCAAGAATTAAACATTACAGCTCTTAGCTTTCACTGAGAAAACCTGAGAGTAGAGTGACAACTCATGTTTAGGGTGAAGAAGTATAATAGCCACAGCAGCCTGTGAAAAACCAGCTTTCAATGGATAAATGATGACTTGCACAAGTACACAGACTGGGAAAATAAAGGCTGGCTAAGAAGGGAAGGGACACAACAAATAGATGTGCAGAACATGTAAAAATTGCACAGATGGGTTTGTAAATATTTCTGGAAGGGAATCTCATCAAATAATAAATAAACAATCCCTTGAATTAAAATAAGACAAGAGGTTAGCCTACTTAACTGTGTTTTGACATGAAAGGGAGAGCAGTCTAGTAAAATACTGGGCATTTATGTCACTTGGGTTTAAAAAGACCCCTAATATTCTTGTTTTGGGTCGTTGAGTCAGTTCCGACTCGTGGCAACACTATATGTCCTGGGCCATCCCCACAATTGTTGCTATGCTTGAGCCCATTGTTGCAACCACTGTGTCAATTCATCTTGTTGAAGGTCTTCCTCTTTTTCTCTGACTCTCTACCTTACCAGGAATGATGTCCTTCTCCAGGGACTGGTCCCTCTTGATAACATGTCAAAAGTACATGAGACAAAGCACACCTTCCGAACTTCTAAGGAGCATTCTGGCTGTACTTTTTCCAAGATAGATTTGATCATTCTGGCAGTCCACGATATATTTAATAATCTTTGCCAACACCATAATTCAAAGACATCAATTCTTCTTCTGTCTTTCTTATTCATTGTCTAGCTTTTGCCTGCATATGAGGCAATTGAAAATACCATGTTTTGGGCCAGGTGCACCTTAATGCTCAAAGTGACATCTTTGTTTTTTAACATGTTAAGGAGGTCTTTTGCAGAAGATTTGCTCAATGCAGTGTGTAGTTTGATTTCTTGACTGCTGCTTCCATGGGCAGTGATTTTGGATCCAAGTAAAATGAAATCCTCGGCAATTTCAGTATTTTCTCCATTTATCATGACATTGCTTATTGGTCCAATTATGAGGATTTTTGTTTTCTTTGTTTTAGGTGTAATCCATACTGAAGGCTGTAGCTTTGACCTTCATCTGCAAGCAAGGTTGTGTCATCTGCTTAACATAGGTTGTTAACGAATCTTCCTCCAATCCTGATGCCCCTTTCTTCTTCATGTAGTCCAACTTCTTGGACTATTTGCTCAGCATACAGACTGAGTAATTATGGTGAAAGGATACAAACCTGATGCACACTTTCTCTGATTTTAAACCATTCAGTTTCCCCTTGTTCTAACAACTGCCTCTTGGTTTGTGAACAGATTCCTCATGAACACAACTTAGTGTCTGAAATTCTCATTCTTCACAACGTTATCCATAATTTGTTATGATCCACACAGTCCAATGTCTTTGCACAGTCAATGAAACACAGGTAAACATCCTTCTGGTATTCTCTGCTTTCAGCCAAGATCCATCTGACATCAGCAATGATATCTCTTGTTCCACCTCTTCTTCTGAATTTTGCTTGAAATTCTGGCAGTTCCCTGTCGATGCACTCCTCCAAGTATTTATGAATTATATTCAGCAAAATTTTACTTGAGTGTGATGTTAACGATATTGTTTGATAGTTTCCGCACTCTGTTGGATCACCTTTCTTTGGAATGGGCACAGATATGGGTCTCTTCCAGTTGGTTGGTAAGGTTGCTGTATTCCAAATATTTTGGCGTAGATGAGTGAGCGTTTCCAGGGTTGCATCCGTTGTTGAAACATGTCAATTGGTAATCCATCAATTGCTGGAACCTTGCTTTTCGCCAGTGCCTTCAGTGTTGCTTGGGCTTCTTAGTTCAATATCATCAGTTCTTGATCATATGTTACCTCCTGAAATGGCTGAACTTTGACCAATTCTTTTCGATACAGTGACTCTGAATTACTCTCATCTTCTTTTGATGCTTCCTGCATCATTCAATATTTTGCCCATAGAATCCTTCAATATTGCAACTAGAGGCTTGAATTTTTAATTCAGTTCTTTCAGCCTGAGAAACACCAAGTGTGTTCTTCTTTTTGGTTTTCTAACTCTAGGTCTTTGCACATTTCAATGTAATACTTTACTTGTCGTCTGGAGATGGCCTTTGAAATATTCTTTTCAATTCTGTCTTAGTTATCTATTACTGCTACAACAGAAATACCACAAGTGGATGGCTTTAACAAAGGGAAATTTATTCTCTCACACTCTAGCAAGTTAGAAGTCCAAACTTAGGATGCCAGCTCTAGGGGAACTCTTTCCCTCTCTGTTGGTTCTGGGGCAAGGTCTTTGTCATTAATCTTCCCCTGGTCTAGGAGCTTCTCAGGCACAGGGACCTTGAGTCCAAAGAGGATGCACTACTCCTGGCGCTGCTTTCTTGGCAGTATGAGGTCCCCTAGGTGCCCCGTAACACCATAACTAAAAAGTAGAAGGCTGGAAACAGAGAAAAACCAAAGTTCTGTTAAAATATGTCTTAGGCTGGGTTCTCTAGAGAAGCAAAACCAATAAAGCATATAAACATTATATAGAGACAGATTTATGTCAAGGAAATGGCTCACGCAGTTGTAGAAGACTGGGACGTCCCAAATCCGTGAGTCAGGATAGAGCCTTCTCCTGATTCACGTAGTAACGGGCTGGCAAAGCCAAGATCAGCAGGTCAGAGAGCAGGGCTCTTGGTCAGAGGCTGTGAAGATCAATGAATCCCAAGATCAACAGGCAAGACCACAGTTAAGCTGCTAGCTCAAGTCCTAAGTACCAGAGGTTAGATGAACAGGAGCCAGATCTAGCATCCAGCACTGAGCAAAAAGCCCTCAAGCCTTGCCAGAATGTCTTCTTATATTCGATGCAGGCCTCACGCCCAATGAAACTCCCTTTCGACTGATAGGTTACTAACAGCAGATCCCATCATGGGGGTGATCACATATCAAATCTCAACAAGGAGGTGATCACAACAATATATGACTGCCAAAACACTGAGAATCACAGCCCAGCCAAGTTGACACACCATCTTAACCATCACAAGTTCTTTTAAGTGATCATTTCTTCCTTTAACTTTAGCTGGTCTACGTTCATGAGCAAGTTTCAGAGTCTCTTCTGACATCCATTTTGGTCTTTTCTTTCTTTCCTGTTGTCTTAGGCTGGGTTCTCTAGAGAAGCAAAACCAGTAAAGGTAAAGCATATAAATATATACATAGAGAGATTTATGTCAAGGAAACAGCTCATGCAGTTGTGGAGGCTAAAACGTCCCAAGTCCGTAGATCAGTGTAGAGGCCCCTCCCAATTCACGGACTTGGGATGTTTTAGCCTCTACAGTTGCATGAGCTGTTTCCTTGATATAAATGTATCTATCTATCTATATATATATTTATACGCTTTACTGGTTTTGCTTCTCTAGAGAACCCAGCCTAAGATATTTGGTACCAAGAGAGTGGGGTGCTGCTCTAACGGATACCTAAAATGTGGAAGTGGCTTTGAAACTGAATGGGTAGAAGAGCAGCAGTGGCAGAGAACCAACAGCAGCAGAACCAGGAGACCAGTGCGAGATGGCACTGGAGCCCACCCACAGGGCGAGAGAGCTGAGTGCCTGTGCACAGGAGGCTTCCTGGCAGAGTGGGGTGCCTCTGGGTACTTACTGGTGGAACTAGACTTGCCAACACACGGAGCGAGAGAGCTGAGTGCCCGTGCGCACGAGGCTTTCTAGCGAAGTGGGGTGCCTCTGGGCACTTATTGGTGGAGCTACCGAGCTTTGGAAAACTTGCCCCAGCAGGGTAGATGTGGGAGGGAGGCCCAAGGGCCAAGAGGTCACAGGAAACAGAAGCAGAAGCTGAAGAGACAAGGGACACAAGAAGCCAGCTGCCTCAGTCTCAAAAGGTATGGCCATGACCTCAGGGGTTTCAAAGGGTGGAGCCATGGCCTCTGGTGCTTCGAAGAGTGGAGTCACCACTCAGATGGACTGGGAGAATGGTGTGCCTAAAGCCAAGGGAGCAGACTTGCTGTCCCAGTGGGCCTGGAAGGCGGACCTGAAGCCCAGGGCCGAGTGGCTTCCACTCAGAATCTGGAGAGTGCGGCCAACACCTAGAGTCTGGAGGGTAGGGTCATTGTATAAATTGTCTCAGAGGACAGAAGATTATTTTCAAGGCCTTGAGAGCTAGTGTAATGTGTTCTGCTGATGTACTTGGTGCCTATTATCCCTTCTTTCGCTCCAGTTTCTCCCATTTGTAATGGAAATATCTAGCTTATGCCGGTTCTGCCATTGTACCTTTGGAAGCAGATAACTTGTATTCTAGATTTCACAGATGAAGAAGAATTTTTGGATTTTGGACTTGGAATTAAGACTTTTGCTATGACACGATGGGGTGAATATGTTTTCCATGTTGTAAGGATGTGATATTTTGGGGGGCCAAAGAGTGGAATATCATGGATTATGTCCTCCAAAAAACGTGTGTATCAATTTGGCTGGGCCATGATTCCTGGTATTGTGTGATTTTCCTGTATGTTGTAAATCCTGCCTGTATGATGTTAATGAGGGAGGATGGGTGGCAGTTGTGTTAATGAGGCAGGACTCAATCTACAAGACTGAATTGTGTCTTGAGGCTATCTCTTGAGATATAAAAGAGAGAAGTGAGCAGAGAGACATGGGGACCTCATACCACCAAGAAAGCAGTACCAGGAGCAGAGCGTGTCCTTTGTACCCAGGGTCCCCATGCAGAGAAGCTCCTAGTCCAGGGGAACATTGATGAGAAGGCCGACAGAGAGAGAAAGTCTTCTTCTGGAGCTGACACCCTGAATTTGGACTTTTAGCCTACCTTACTGTGAAGAAGTAAATTTCTCTTTGTTAAAGCCATCTGCTTGTGGTATTTCTGTTATAGTAGCACTAGATGACTAAGACACCTGTCATTTTAATGACCTTTTGCTTGCTTCATGTATGATGTCCTTGATGCCATCCCACAACTTGTCTGGTCTTAGGTCATTAGTGTTCAATGTGTCAAATTTATTCTTGAGATGGTCTCTAAATTCAGCTGGGATATACTCTAGGTTGTACTTTGGGTCTTGTGGACTTCTTTTAACTTTCTTCAGCTTGCATATGAGCAATTGATGGTGTGTTCCACAGTCAGTCCCTGGCCTTGTTCTGATTAACAATATTAAGCTGCTCTATCTTCCTTTTCCACAGATGTAGCTGATTTGATTCCTGTGTATTCCATCTGTCGAGGTTCACATGTAGAGTCACAGTTTACGTTGTTGAAAAAAGTTATCTGCAGTGAAGATGTTGTTGGTCTTCCAAAATTCTATCATGTGATATCTGGCTTCATTTCTATCACCAAGGCCATATTTTCCAACTACTGATCCTTCATCTTTGGTTCCAACCGTCAATGCATCTTGATTTTGTGTTTGATCAATTTCAGACTGCAGAAATTGGTAAAAATGTTCAATTTCTTCATCTTTGGCATTAGTGGTTGGTGTGTAAATTTTAATTTGTATCAAGTGGTCTTGCTTGTAGGCCTATAGATATTAGCCTATCACTGACAGTGCTGTATTTCAGGACATATCTTGAGATGTTTTTTTTGATAATGAATATGATGCCACGCCTCTTCAATTTGTCACTCCTGGCATAGCAGAATGTATGAGAGTCCGATTCAAAAGGCCGTACCAGTCTATTTCTGCTCACTAATGCCTAGGATATTGAACTTTATGCATTCCATTTCATTTTTGACAACTTCCAATTTTGTAGATTCATCCTTTGTACATTTGACATTCCAATTATTAATGGATATTTGCAACTGTTTCTTCTTATTTTGAGTTGTGCCGCATTAGCAAATGAAGGTCCCAAAAGCTTTACTGCATTCACGTCATTAAGGTCAACTCTTCTCTGAGGAGGCAGCTCTTCCCCACTTGTATTTTGAGTGCATTCCAACCTGAGGTGCTCATCTTCTGGTACTATATTAGACAATGTTCTGCTGTTATTCATAAGGTTTTTACAATCTTTTTTGGAAGCAGATTGCCAGTTCCTTCTTCTGAGTCTGTCTTAGTCTTGCAATTTGACAATGAATGTGATGCCATTTCTTTAATTTGTCATTCCCAGTTGTGATCATAAAGGTTGTGTGTCAACTTGATTGAGTCATGATTCTCAGTGGTTTGGCAGTTATGATGTAGTTTGGCAGTCATAATGATGTGATTACCTACATGATATGATTTGATATGATGTGATCACCTCCCTGATGGGATCTGCTGTGGGCAGCCAATCAGTTAAAAAGGAGTTTCTTTCGGGTGTGGCCTTCATCCAATGTATGTGACTTTCTGGTAAGGCTCATGGGCTTTTGCTCCCACTGGATCCTGAAGCTGGCTCCTGTTCATCTGACATCCAGTTCTTGGGACTCAGCTAGCAGCTTACCTGCAGTCTTGCCTGCCGATCTTTGGATTGATCCATCTTCCCAGCCTATGATCCAGAGCTCTGCTGTCTTACTTGCAGATCTTGGGTTCACCAGCCCCTGTGGCTATTAGGAGAAGCCTCCATCCTGACCCATGTTCCAGCCTCTACAACCACGTGACCCATTTCCTTAATATAAATCTATATCTATATCTATATATATATATATATATTTATACAATCTACTGGTTTTGCTTCTCTGGAGAAGCCAGCCTAACACACCAGCATAGTAGACTATATGATTATCTGATTCAAAATGGTCGATAACATTTTGAACAATGTCTAATGCACAGACTCAAAAGAGACCATGAGTGTATGAAAGTACTTTGCACATGATAGGTTACTGTGCAAGTGTTAGAAATCAGTTAACTCACTATAACTATAGACAGATGAAGGGTTTCAATTGTGATTTCTAAGGGTTTTTTTTTTTAGCTAAATCTTTGTAATTTTTAAGGGTCAATGCCAGGTAGGTGGATCATTTATACACTAAAACTTATTGTGTTGTGAAGTATCAAGAAGGGCTGGTTGGAGGAGTATAAAAGAATTTGTTCTGTTACACAGGTTTGCTTTTGATGCCTTTTCTCTTTCTTTTCTAACACAGTTCTGTCCCACAATAACAGTGCTTTTAAAGTTAACTTTCCTTTCACCTCCCCTGATCCTTCTATTCCTTCTCTTCTCTCCTCTTCAAACTACAAGTACTTTTCAGTTACTTAAAAACTTTCCATTGGTCAGACTTCACTCAGCCCAGCCAGCCTGACCATCTCCAGGCAATATTCATGCTATAAAATTGTGCTTCCTTGTCAGATTTTCCAAAAAAAATTTTGTTTCAATTCACTGATTTCATCTGTTGATTCACAATTAATAAGATTCAATAAATACATAAATATTTATAGGAAATTGTAGCTAATAGGAATCACATATAATTTTATGTATGAAGGGGCAGCATAACTAATATTTATTGAAACTCTATTTTATACTAAATACTGAGCTGGGTTCTTTACTACTATTTCATTTAAGCTTTAAAATAGGCCCTAGATTTAGGTACATTAACACTCATTAGAATTTGAATTTTCAAAGAAGAATGTATCAGTATAAATGATTTGCTGTCTCACCTGTAAAAAGTTGAATTAGCAAAAGTTGTGAGATAGATATATTCACAACAATGACAAAAAATTTTTAAGAAAAGTAGCTGCTGAGGCTGCTTATGTACAACCAAACACCTCATGGGATTTGGTTCCTTGATTTTGGAGGTTTAGGGTTATGGTTTCATAGGACATCCCAATTAATTGGCCTAATAACATATTTAGTGCTTCTGTTCTGCCTCCTGGTTCGTTGTGTAGTGCCTGGGGTCTTAAATGTTTGCAAGTGGCCATCCAAGGCACAATAATTCATCTCTATTCACCTGGAACAACAGAGGAAGAAAGAGAGTCAGGAATAGGAGGAGGTTATGGAATGTGCGGCTAATTGCCTCCATGCACAACTGTCTCCTTTGCCATGAGACCAGAAGAACTGGATGGTGCCCGGCTACCATTACTGAACATTTTGATCAAAGATTCCATAGAAGAATCCTGATCAGAAGTGGGTAATTGCAGAAGAGAATTTCAAATTCTTGTGGACTCTAGACTTTCTGGAGACATGAAGGGTGGATGAACCCCTGAAACTATTGCCCTGAAATAATCTTTAAACCTTAAGCCAAAAATATCCCCTGAAGTCATCTTAAAAGTGAACAATAGTTTAGCTTAATTAGTAAAGAAGGTCTGCCTTGAGCATTATACTCTTTTAAGAACTATCTAAATGTGATCAAATTGACAACAGCAACTCGAAATATTTTATAGGAAACTTAGGGGACAGTGAATTTATGTTAATGAGGGAGGAACAACTCAGGAAAGGAGGCTGAGAATGGTTGTATAACTTGAAGAATGTAATCAATGTCACTAAATTGTACATGTAGAAGCTGCTGAATTGGTGTGTTTTTTGTGTGTATTCTTAATAACAACAACAAAATAAAATTTAGAAGAAAAAAAAATTTACAAATGTTAACTTTAAAAATAAAAATATTTTAAAGTTAACACTTGTCAAATTTTTGTTGCTTTCATTCCTATCCCATCCTTTTGTCATAAGCTACACACATTCCTCCCTGCCACTACTTCCCACCCAGCTGTGATCTACAAACCATAAAAGGATTAGTTAAGGAAATAATAGACCTCATTGCTTTATTCTTTATTTGTTCTCATTTTCCCTCATGGCAAAATTAAATTCTGTATATGCTTACCATTTATATCAGTAAGGAGACACTTGGGTTGATTACAAAATACATACATTTCCAAAGCCACTTTGAAACTTGCAGGCACATAAATATAATAAGATAATCAGTTAATGTTAAAAAGCTTTAATTTAGGTCTCTCATAAACCTTGATACATACACTGGAGACAATTCACTTTCTATTTTGATTCACGCACCTTGTTCTTTCTTATAGGACCTCCTCTCAAAAATGTCTTCAGATAACTATACCCTGTAACTTGTGTTCCGTTGTATCCTCAAGAAGTAAGTACCTGGTTAATTTACTTTACTAGGTAATGGAGGGTAAATCTAGACACACTTTTTGTTCCCTTGATTTATGGAAAAGGTTTCAAAAATATCTCTATGTTATAAATAAAGAAACTTGGGTTCAAAGAAGTTAAATAACTTGCCCAAGTTTTCACAGAGGCAAGCATGATGTCCTTCCAGGGACTGGTCACTCCTGATGACATGCCCGAAGTACATGAGATGAAGTCTCGCCATCCTTGCTTCTAACGAGCATTCTGGCTGTACTTCTTCCTAGATAGATATGTTCGTTCTTCTGGCAGCCCATGGAATAGTCAATATTCTTTGCAAACACCATAAGTCAAAGGCATCAATTCTCCTTCCGTATTCCGTATTCATTGTCCAGCTGTCACATGCATATGAGGCAACTGAAAATACCATGGCTTAGGTCAAGCACACCTTAGTCCTCAAAGTCATTTGGTAAAGCAGAGGTCAGCAAAAATGACGGGAAACCTCAACGAGATGGATTGATACAAGAGCCACCACAACGGGCTCAAATATATAAAGAATTATGAAGGTGGTGCAAGACTGGGCAATATTTTGTTCTGTTATACATTATGTCACCATGAGTCGAAGCCAACTCGATGGCAACTAACAACAACCACAGTCAAATAACTAGACAGAAGAGTGGATGTATGGAAGATAGAATGGATGTATGGATAGACAGACAAGAGATAGACAGATTTTAAATGTAATTTCTTTGTGTCCTCCACCAGGTTCCAGTTCACAATCTACAATAAGGCTAATACGATACTTACTATGCCGTGATAGTGTAGTAGAATGGATAAAGACTAGGTTTTAGAGCCATGCAGGTCTCAGTCGTAGTATTAATCTGTCACTAACTAAATGGTTTTATAGGTTACGGAACTCCAAAATCCAGTTTCTTCACTGAAAGATGAAGAAAATATGGGAAAGCTAATGACAAATGAGGGTGAAGTGTACAAGCCTGACAAAGGTAAAAGATGTCACTAAAAAAGTACACAAAAAAAAAACATGTTGGTAATCACTATGGCATATACAATTTTGAACAACAGCAAAAATAACCAAAAACTATTTGTGTGGATATATATTTATGTGTCTTAGGCTGGGTTCTCTAGAGAAGCTAAAAAACAGAGAGAGAGAGAGAGAGAGAGAGAGATTGATTTACCTCAAGGAAATGGCTCATGCAGTTGTAGAGGCTGGAAAGTCCCAAGTACATTGGTCAGACATCAGGCAGGAGGCTTCTCCAGACTCATGCAGCTGCTGGGGCTGACAAACACAAGAGAGGCAGGTAAGATGGCAGGCTGCTGGCTCACAGGCTATGGAGGTTGACGAAAACAAATTTTGGCAGGCAATATGGCAGCAGCTGGCTCAAGTGCCAGGAACTGGAGGTCAGATGATAAACTGTTTATCCAGAGTCACGAGGAGCCCAAAATGGCCTGGTGGAATTCTTAACTTTCAGTTCAATAGATTATTGTTGTGTCTCCTGATGGGAGCATTCTTCCCTTTGGAACTAAGACCTATAGACTTGCAGAGCATAGGTTTGCAGAGACAGAAAGCAAAACCTATGCAGGTGGGTCAACAGGGGTAATCGTAAGTGGTGCCACTACAATTCCCACCTCTTGAATCCTGGACCCATAAATCCTAGCTATGGGAGAAACATCACCATATATTGTATGCTGGTTTAGAGCATACACAGCTGCCTAGAGAACACTGCCACAGCCATGCAAGGTATTCCCATTTAGCAGCACCATAACTGTGTCCGTAGAAGGCCATTCCATTGTTCTGTAAAGCCAGCTGCTTCAGGATGATGGGGAACGCGGTAAGACCAGTGAATTCCATGAGCAAACGACCACTGCTGCACTTCATTTGCTGTGAAGTGAGTCCCTTGATCCAAGACAATGCTGTGTGGAATACCATGGTGGCGGATAAGACATTCTACAAATCCACGGATGGTAGTTTTGGCAGAAGCTTTGCATGCAAGGAAGGTAAATTTGTATCCAGAGTAAGTGTCTATTCCAGTAAGAACAAAAGGCTGCCCCTTCCATGGTGGAAGTGGGGCTGCCCCTTCCATGATGGAAGTGGTTCGATGTAATCAATCTGCCACCAGGTTGCTGACTGATCACCTCCAAGAATGGTACCATACTGGAGTTTCAGTATTGGTCTTTGCAGCTGGCAGATTGAGCACTAAGCAGTGGCTGTAAACAAGTCGGCCTTGGTGAGTGGAAGTCCATGTTGCTAAGCCCATGTATAACCTCCATCCCTTCCACCACGGCCACTTTGTTCATGACCTCGCTGTGCAATGACAGAAGTGGCTGCAGAGAGGATGACTGGTTTACACAGAACACGTCATCCTATCCACTTGATGGTTAAAATCCTCTGCCAATTTCACCCTTTGGTGAGCATTCATATGAGACACAAATATCTTAAATTCTGACTTCTGGCAAAATGGCACTCTAGGCAGAAGCACCACGCCGTCCCTCAACAGCAAAAATCCAAAAAACTAAACCAAACAGAGAAAACAGCAATCCTGAAACCCTAAAACATCAAACGAAGAGATAAAGAACTCAGCCAAGTACCAAATGGAATGAGAAAACTGACAGAGAACGGAGAGCGAGGAGAGATTCATGCAGAGGTCCCCTATCAGCTAATGCAGCGGGGATCCACCATCTTGGACTCCTATCTTAGACCAGCAAATAGGGGGTACAAGAAAGCAGCTTCATGGGGCTTCCAGCAGGAGACAAAACAACCAGTAATTTGCGATATACGCTTTCCCACTCCCAGCTTCCTCTGCTTCCCATGGCACAGTCTCTTGTCCAGGAAGCACCGGCTGTTTGGATTCCACCAGTCTGCACTGGCCGGCTCTCTGAGTGCCATTTGTTGGCTGCTGGTGTTGCTCTTTTCCACTTCTTTTGATTTCTTCCTTACCTCGCACCACCTGCCCCTCCTTTTGCTCAAGTACCTGGCTCTGTGGGCCATCTTTGCTTCTTCCTGAGGGGCTGTGGAGCTCCAGTAACTTGCAATATACACTTTCCCACCCCCACCCCCACCCTTCACCACCGCCACTTGGCCTCCTCTACTTCCCGTGGCCACAGTCTCTTGTCTGGGAAGCATCAGCTTCTTAGATTCCACCCGCCTGCACTGGCTTGCTGAGTGCCATTTATTGGCTGCTGGTGTTGCTTTTTTCCGCTTCTTTTGATTTCTTCCTTACCTCTCACCACCTACCCCTCCTTTTGCTCAAATACCTGCCTCCATGCAATATCTTTGCTTCTTTCTGAGGGGCTACGGAGCTCCGCTCGAGTTCGGAACTGATTCCCGGTCTAGGCTGCCACGCTGGTGGGATCCCGGGGCTTTTGTTTGTTTGTTTTGAATTGTTTTCTTTTCCATTTCTTGAGTTAGGAGCCCGTTCTGGCCGGCACTGCTGCCCGGCTTGGAACCTACCCCTTCGGCTTTGCGCAGACATGCAGATGGATCCCTGAAGGCATTACTTTTCTTGTGGGTTTTTTGTTTTCTGATTTTCTGGTGGGCTTTTCTTGTTCTTTTTTTTTTTTAAATTTGTTTTGCTTTCTTTTTCCTCTTTTTGTCTTTCTTCACTACTCACTTTCTCGTCTCTCTATACCTTCCTTCTCTTTCTGTTCCCTGAATACCTGGCACTGAATACCTCTATGCCTTCTAGCCAGGGTGTACTGCAACACCTGAGAACAACTTCCCCAGACCTCATAGCCGCACCGGTGGGATCCCTGGGAATTCTGCTGTTCTTCAAACTTTCTGATTTTTATTTATTCATTCTTTTTGTCTTCTTCCCCTTTTTGGTTTTCTCCATTTCATAGTCTCTCATCTCTCCACTCCAATGGCAAGCTCCTCTAGCACTCTTTTTTGTTTGTATATTTTTGGCTCCTGTTCCTCTCTCCTCTCTCCCATATCCACCTTAGCTCCACACATAACAATCCCCCCCTACATCCGGCCTACCTGCACCATGCGCTTAACATCACACCACCAAGCAGCACAGTCTCAGCTTACTGGAACCAGCCCTGCACTGATCGCCGACCCGCCCTGGTGCCTATAGTAGATGCCACAAACAACCCGTCCCAGTAATTCCTCTTCAGCTAGACCTGCCCTGCTGTACCATATCTGAGAGACTGATCCGGCCAAATGGAGAAGGACGGTGAAAAGTATCGTGCCCACAGACGAGCAAACAACAAAGAACACACAGCCCGCCGGCTCAGACATAGCCAAATAAAAAAAAGGAGGAAACAAACAAATCGAAAATAAATAAAAAAAAATAACTACTGAATGCCCCGAAGACAGCAGACAATATCAAAACATTTACAAAAAGAGGACAGGATGGTTCCAATAGACGTCCAAAATAAAACACCAGATAACTTTCCAGTGGAAGAAAAGGCACTAGAACTACCTGATAGAGAATTCAAATCTCTAATACTCAGAATTATCCAAGAGTTGAAGCGAAAAGCAGACAAAAATGAGGAAAAAAATAAACAAATTCATGGAAAAGGCAGACAAAAAATTGGAAGAATTCAGGAAAATAATGCAGGAACAAAATGTCAAAATAAATTCACAACCAGAAATTATACAAAAACAACAATTAGAAATCCAAAAGATAAATAACAAGATTTCAGAAATGGACGGTGTCATAGAATGGCTGAGGAGCAGATCTGAAATGGTGGAAGACAGGATCAGTGGAATTGAAGAAAAACACTTGGATACAACTCTGTTCAAGGAAAACTCAGACAAAAGAACAAAGAAAAATGAAGAGACCCTGAAAGTTACGTGGGATAAAATCAAAAGCAAAAATTTTCGAGTGATTCGAGTTCCAGAACAGGGGTAGAAAACAGAAAACACAGAGAGGATCACTGAAGAACTGCTGACAAAAAACTTCCCCAATATAATGAAAGACGAAAAGCTGGCCATCCAAGAAGCTCAACGAACCCCATATAGGATAGACTCGAAAGAAAATCATCAAAGCATACCATGATCACACTCACCAAAACCAAAGACAAAGAATACTGAGAGCAGCTCATGAAAAACAAGAAGTCACATACAGAGGAGAAACAGTAAGACTAAGCTCAGCTTATTCGGCAGAAACCATGCAGGCAAGAAGGCAATGGGATAACATATATAAAACCTTGAAAGAAAAAAATTGCCAGCCAAGAATAATATATCTTGCAAAACTCTCGTTCAAATATGATGGTGAAATTAGGACATTTGTAGATAAACAAAAATTAAGGGAATATGTAAAAACCAAATAAAACTTACAAGAATTATTAAAGGGAGTTCTTCGATCTGAGAACGAACAACATCAGCTCACAGGCAGAATCTAGGACGCAGGATCATACCAGCCAGATATCAATCTCGGAAATGAACTGTCAAGCACGATCCAAAACCAAAAGAAATACAACAGGAAATCAGAGCAGTTAATCAGTAAATGACAACAGCATCAGAACAATAAAAGAGAGAATAAACGGTGTACATAAAGA
Source organism: Trichechus manatus latirostris (assembly GCF_000243295.1). Classification (NCBI taxonomy): domain Eukaryota; kingdom Metazoa; phylum Chordata; class Mammalia; order Sirenia; family Trichechidae; genus Trichechus; species Trichechus manatus. The sequence continues at coordinate 3,112,188 of NW_004444160.1, forward strand.
ACCTTCTAATGGAGAGGAAGTCAAGGCGATACCAAGTAATAATAGACTGCTTCAAACTTAGAAAGATAAGGGTAAATTTCATGGTAAGCACAAAGAAAGTTAACATACTCATAAAAATAAAGAGGAAAAACATAAAATCTCAGCAAAAACAACACCTACAAAAACAAAAGAAATGAAAAAAAAATCCACAAACAAAAGTAACTCAGCAAAGGAGAGTAAGAAGAACAAAGAAAACGTCAGCACCGTAAAAAAAAGCACTACAAAATGACAGCAACAAACTCACATCGATCAATAATTACACTGAATGTAAATGGACTCAATGCAACCATAATGAGACGGAGAGTGACAGAATGGATAAGAAACTAGGATCCCTCAATATGCTGTCTACAAGATACACACCTTAGAAACAAAGATGTGAATTTATTAAAAGTCAAAGGTTGGAAAAAAATATATCAAGCTAAAAACTGCCAAAAAAAGAGCAGGAGTGGCAATACTAATCTCAGATAAAATAGACTTTAAAACAAAGTCGACCATAAAAGACAAAGAAGGACACTATATAATGATTAAGGGGATGATCCGTCATGAAGACATAACCATAATAAACATCTATATACCCAATGAATGACAGGGCTCCAAAATACATAAACTAACAACACTGAAAAGAGAAATAGACACTTCCAAAATAACAGTAGGAGACTTCAGCATACCACTCTCAGTAAAGAACAGAACAACTAAAAAGAAACTCAGAAAAGATACAGAAGACCTAAAGGACACAATCAGCCAACTTGACCTCATAGACATATATAGAACACTCCATCTAAAACCTGCAAAGTACACATTCTTTTCTAATGCACATGGAACATTCTCCAGAATAGACCACATCTTAGGCCACAAAGCAATCCTCAACAAGATCCAAAACGTTCAGACAATTCAACGTATCTTCTCTGACCAAAATGCCATCAAGGTAGAAATTAACACTAGAAAGAGCAAGGAAAAAAAATCAATTACATGGAAACTGAATAATACC
>NW_004444160.1:3116479-3123026 GCF_000243295.1 Trichechus manatus latirostris
GTTCTGGACAGAGCTGGAGAAGGATGTAGGACAGAATTCTAACTCCAGAAAAAAGACCAGATTTACTGGCTTAAAAGAGACTGGAGAAACCCCGAGAGTATGGCCCCCAGACACTCTTTTAGCTCAGCGGTGAAGTCACTTCCAAGGTTCACCATTCAGCTGGGGAGTGGACAGCCCCATAAAACCAAATGGGACTAATGAGGCACAGCAGTCCAGGAACAAGGGCTAGAAGGCAGAAGGGGATAGGAAAGCTGGTGATAGGGAACCCAAGGTTGAGTAAGGATAATGTTGATGTGTTGTGAGGTAGTTAACCATTGTCATAGGGCAACATGTGTACTGTTTAATGAGAAACTATTTCCTTCTGTAAACCATCTAAAGTGAGAATAGCAGCACAATTGCAAGAGGATAGTCGATGTCATTGAACTGTGCATGTAGAAATTTTTGAAATGGTGTATGTTTGGCTATGTATATTTTCACCAAAAAAAAAAAAAAAAAAGTTCTAGAAGGGAGAGGGTTGTCATGTCATGGGGTTGTTAACCAATTTCATAAAACAGTATGTGTACTATCGTTTCATGAGAAACTATTTGTGCTGTAAACTGAAGTACAAAAAAAAAGTTAAAAAAAAATCTTCAATTCTTTGACCCATTCAGAGAGGTCTGTCCACATATCTCTTTGCCATACCTCCTTGACTCCAACTTTCCAATCATATTCCTTCCCTGTTCCTGACCATCCAGCCAAACCATTGACGACAGCCCATAAATCAGTATACAGTTGCACGTCTGGCCAATTCTGTTTCTAAGCAATGTGAACAACCATGTACATTGCTTGAAGTTCTGCCAATTGGGAGGATTTTCCTTCACCCACTGTCCTTCAAGGTCTCAGAAAGGGGCTATAGTGCTGTCACTGTTCACTTTCAAGTGATGTCTACATGTCACGCAGAACCATCTATAAACCAGGCAAGAGTTTTCTCTTCCTCAAGCAACTGATCATAAGGAACTCCCCATGGGGCCCATAGGTGCAGACAGGGAGAGGGCAAGTAATGTGAAAGGAATAAGGACCACGGGCATTTGGGCAACATCGCCATGTAACTTCATTAAGCCTTTCGGTCATGCTTGGGCACAATATCATATATACTACTTCCATTCAATGATGGCATGCTGCTGTGCATGTCCAACTTTATGGTTCTGTGAGTCAGACAACACCCAGTGCATAATGGACAGCTCAGGCTGCATGGTGACTTGGTGGCTCATGATTAAGTGTTTGGTCCCTACAAAATCCCAGTAACAAGTCACAACCTGTTTCTCAAAAGGAGAGTAGTTATCTGCAGAGGACGGCAGGGCTTTGCTCCAATACCCTAAGGGTCTGCAATGTGATTCTCCAATAGGGGCCTTCTGAAGACTCCAAACAGCATCTCTATCTGCCTCTGACACTTCAAGCACCACTCGATCAGCTGAATCATGTAGCCCAAGTGGCAGAGTGGCTTGCACAACAGCCTGAACCTGTTGTAGAGTCTTCTCTTGGTCTGAGCCCCACTCAAAACTAGAACCTTTTCAAGTCACTTGATAAATAGGCTGGACTGGCACACCAAAATGAGGGATATGTTGCCTCCAAAATCCAAAGAGGCCCAAGAGGTATTGTGCCTACTTTTTAGTTGGGGGCGGGGGGAGGGGCAGATGCAATAACTTATCCTTCCCTCTAAAAGGAATATCTCGACATGACCCACACCACTGGACCCCAGAAATCTTATTGAGGTGGAAGGTATCTGAGTTTTTGGTGGGATTAATTTCCCATCCTCTAAGATGCAAATGGAAACCCTGGTGACGTAGTTAAGAGCTATGGCTGCTAACCAAAAGGTCAGCAGTTTGAATTCACCAGGTGCTCCTTGGAAACACTATGGGGCAGTTCTACTCTGTCTTATACGGTTTCTATGAGTCTGAATCGACTCAACAGCAATGGATTTGTTTTCTTTAGCATGCAAATATGTTTCCAGTAAGTCCAGAATCATTGATACTTACTCCTTACTTGATCCAATCAGTATAATGTCATCAATGTAGTGGACCAGTGTGACATTTTATGGAAGGGAAAGGTGATTAAGTTCCCTACAGAATAAATTACAACATAGGACTAGAGAGTTGATATACCCCTGAGGTATGATGGAGAAGGTGTATTGCTGGCCTTTCCAGCCATAGGTAAAGTGCTTCTGGTGTTCTTTCAAAACTGGAATCAACAGCTGCATACCAGGTATTGGGAGATGTATTAATTTGCTCAAGCAATGAAACCACGTCTGTAATAGCCACTGCAATTGGAGTCACCACTTGATTAAGTTGATGATAATCCACTGTCATTCTCCAAGATCCATCTATTTTTTGCACAGACCAAATAGGTGAGTTGAATGGGGATGTGGTGGGAATCAGCACCCTTGCATCCGTCAAATCCTTGATGGTGGCACTAATCTATGAAATCCCTCCAGGAATGCAGTATTGCTCTTGGTTTACTATTTTCCTAGGTAAGGGTAGTTCTAATGGTTTCCACTTGGCTTACCATACCACAATAGTCCTTACTCCTTACTCCACTTGTCATGGATCCAATGTGGGAGTTCTGCTGGTTGCTTAGTATATCTATTCCAATTATGCATTCTGGAACTGGGGAAATCACTACAGGATGTGTTCTGGGATCCACTGGACCTAATGTGAGATGAACCTGAATTAAGATTCCATTAATAACCTGACCTCCATACAACCCCACTCTGACTGGTGGGTCACAATGACTTTTTGGGTCTCCTGGAATTAATATCAGTCAGAGCCAGTATCCAATAATCCCCACAATGTCTGATTATTTCCTTTTCCCCAGTGAACAGTCACTTTTGTAAAAGGCTGTATACCCCTTTGGAGAAGGATGGGTGAAATATTAACAATATAAATTTTTGACAGTGTAGTGGAGTACTTCCTCAATGGGACCTGGCCTCCCCTTCATTCAAGGGGTTGAGGGTCTGTAAACTCACTCAAGTCTGGGAATTGAAGGGCTGTGACTCTTTACTCTGGTGATTCGAGTTAGACTGCCATTCACTTGAATTAGAATTCTTCCTCTTGTACAGATAAAGTAAATATTAATAGATTTCCCATCTATTTCACTCCTAGTGACACCATGACTAAGTAGCCAATTCCATAAGTCCATATGAGTCAGACTATTCTGATTACCGTTTTGACTCCACTGTTCATTACAATAAACACATCCACCTTGTCTTTGTCAACTGAGTGCTGCCACTTGACCCCTACCACCATGGGGTCCAATCAGAGCTATTGTATTTATATGTCTTCATTCAGTTAGGACAGTTACCACTGTCAAATCTGACTTACATAAAATAGTAATCACAGCAGTCTTCAAGGATTCTGGGGCTCCCTTCACAAATTTGTTCCTCACCATTGTGGTAAAGTATAAGTTAACATGTTAGTGGTAAGGAATTTGCTGAAAAGATGAGAGTTGGAGGTAAAAAGAGGAGCTAGAGACGAGAAAGAACAAAAGCTCTGAGGTATTCCTTTTGTCAAGAAAATGACAAGACCATCAAAAGTGACTAATTAGAAGCGGCCAGTGAGATGGGAGAAAACCAGTTGTGGGTGTTTTGTTGGCAGCCAAATGCAAAATGTATTTCAAGGAGGAGAGATTAATCAACTGATAGAAGAACCTTGAAACAATGCTAATGAATTTGAAATTTATCCTGTAGTCAGTGGAGACTGAAGCACTATAATCAAGGGAATGAAATGATCAAAGTTAATTTTGTGGGCATTGAGGAAGATATAGAAGAAAAGCTAAGAGTTGGAAGGCAGAGGACCATTGAAGAGTTGGTTGACTAATTCAGGCAAGAGGTGATAAGAACTTAAATAAGGTCTCTAGAGAGATGAGAGGATGTATTTGAAAATCATTTTAGAATGAGAACTGATAGAAATTCATAATGCCTAAATTAAAATGATTAGGCTGTTTTTTTATTTTTTGCTTTGACAAATACATGAATGATACATGATTTATTAGGATAGGGAATATAGGAAGTAGAACAAGGTTATGATGGATTGTTTTGTTTTACTTTTTTTTCTGGTGAGGCTATGCAGAGAATATAAACTGAAAACGTTAGATGATGCTAACACTTAAAGGTAGATTGAGGAATGAAGTTAATGACCTGATAAAAAGCAGCAGAAGAAAAACAAGATACAGGTTACAACAGCTAAGCAAGGGGAGAGTTTTAAGAATGGAGAAGTGGTCAAGAGTGTCATATTCCTGTCAGTGTCAAAAGAATTTAGGACTAATAAAATACCATTGAGTTTTATAGGAAGTAATTGTAAACCCAATTAAGAGAATTTTCATTACTGTGGTGAGAACAGAATGCAGATTACAGTGGGTTGAGAATCAACCTTGATGATAAAAGAAAGGAGATGTACAGGGTGATAATCTGAAATGAGAAATAACAAGAATTCTTTTTCTCCTGAAGCAATCTAATTCTGCTATGAGTAATTAGATAAGAATTCAGAATCTCTGAGGATTTTAATAATTCGGAAGAACTTGCTTATATTATCCAAGCCAAAAGTTTAATTCTAATAATGTCATGACATTTTGGCTTTATCAATATTCCTTAACCGATTTCCTTCTTCTGCATCTGCCCTTTTCAAATGAGTGGCAATATGACTTTTAGACTGTTTCTGTCTCTCTCTACTAGTTCCCCCTACCCGTGGCCTTGTGCTAAGTCCATATTTGCTAAATATGAACTATACTACTACATTATAGTAACAATGATAATTATTCTTTCAGACATTGGAAACAAAAGTACAAATCCCTTCAACACTGAATATCCCACTTTATATCCCTACTGCTTCTCAGAACAATACTGTAGACTTATTATTCCTCTGCAATTTTGTTCATGTTGGTCTTGCCTAGTATACCATCACTTTCTTTTCCTCCTATTCGAACTTCACTCATCCTTCCAGGTTGGGCCTAAGGCCTGCCTCTTCTGTAAAGCTTCCTATAACTAGCCTACTTGGTCCCTTCTCTAACCTCCTCTACTACTTATCTATACTACAAAAATGACTCATATGTTATTGTCTGTTTTTCTCTCATTGATTCATCTGTGCATGTTTTTTCTCACTAAGCAGTTTGTAAGCTCCTTGCCGTCAGTGACCTAATCTTGTGTTTCTTTGTGTCCTGGGCCCCATCCTCCACCCATATCTTCCTTCAGTTATGACAAATAGCCAGAGCACAGCGTTAGGCATGAACAAATCATTAATCAATACTTTTTTAACACCTTGACATAGATAGACTATCAGGTATAGAAGCATAATGTACCTAAAAGAGCCACCTATCCTTATCAGTGCCGCTAAATCCTGATATATAATAACTTTTGGGAAAAGAAAGATTTATGTATTTTTAAGAAAGTATAAAGCTGTAAGGCGTTATTTCACAAATTTTATCAGCAAGAAGTATATTACATTTCTGGCTGGAAATGTGCAGTTGAGAGTTCTCAAATTCTCTTCAAATAAGTTTGATATTTTCCCCATAAAAAGAGAAATATGAAGATTTTTTGAACCTTGTGAAAAGAACAGATTGCAATGATATGCAAGTCTTAATGGCTGATTTCAACCGTCACTCAATGAAATATCTTATAAGTACAATCTAATCTAATCTAAACAATAATGTTCGGCATTGACAAAGTTTAATTTGAATGATTTCATATGGCCCTAAACATAATAGATATTTTGTATACATTATCTTAGGTCCTTTTTCAATCTCCCATTTGCAGCTGTCAGGGGTTGAACTACAAATGCACAGAACTATCCAAAACACTTTAAACGGCTGGAAAACCTGTCTAGCTTCCAAACGAAAACAAAATGGAAGGCTACATGAAACTGAGTCACTGTTTTTGAATAAATATGGTGGGTTCCTTAATATTACCTCATAAATTTGAATTAGGCAGATTTTGTTTCATTTTCATTCTCACTTTTGGTAGCTCCCACTCACATACTGCCTTGGCTTTTTGGCACCTCTATCTTTATTTCAGAGCTAACCATATAAGGCTATTTTGTGATCTCATGATTCCTCTGGCTTTCCATAAGAAGTAATATAATGTTTCAGAACTTTCTTTTCTTCTGTTCTTCTCCCATCAGAATCCACCTGTGTCTCTGTTATGGACCGAATTGTGTACTGCAAAAAGTTATGTAGAAGTCCTAACTCCTGTACCTGTAAATATGACCTTGTTTGAAAATAAAGAGTTTTCGTTGGTTATGTTAATGAGGTCATATGGTGGGGGGGGGAGGAGAGTGAGGGCGGAGGGTGTAGGGTGGTTCCTATAGCTAATTTCTTCTGGGTGGTGTTTTATAAAAAGAGCAGAACAGACATAGAAATGCACAGGGTGAAGATGTCATGTGACAACAGAGGAAGAAGCATCTAAAAGCCCAGGAACACCAAGGATTGCTGGCAGCTACTAGAAGCTGATAGAGATAAGGAATGATTTTCCCCTTGAACCTGTGCCCTAAATTTTTTTTTTTTTTTTTAAATATTTTATTGT
>NW_004444160.1:3128903-3180729 GCF_000243295.1 Trichechus manatus latirostris
GTTCTTTATCTCTTCATTTGATGTTCTAGGGTTTCAGGATTGTTGATTCTCTGTTTGGCTTAGTTTTTCGGATCTTTGTTGTGGAGGGACGGCGTGGTGTTTCTGCCTAGAGCGCCATCTTGCCGGAAGTCTCTGTGCCCTAAATTTGAACTTCTCAACTCCTGAACTGTGAGAAAATAAAGTTCTGTTCTTTAAAGCCACCCATGTATGGTATTTTGCTATGGCAGTCCTAGGCAACTAAGAGAGTCTCATGCCACCAAAGTTCTTTACTCAGAAAATTAGAAATAAGATGTTGTTACGGATTGAATTGTGTCCCATAAAGGTGTGTGTCGATTTGGCTAGGTCATGATTCCCAGTATTGTGTGGTTGTCTACTATTTTGTGATCTGATGTGATTATTCTGGGTGTTGTAAATCCTAATCTCTATGATGTTAATGAGGCAGGACTAGAAGCAGTTGTGTTAATGAGGCTGGACTCAATCTATAGCATTGGGTTGTATCTTGAGTCAATCTCTCTTGAGATACGAAGAGAGAAGTGAGCAGAGTGGAGAGGAATCCCATACCACTAAGAAAGAAGCACTGAGAGCAGAGCACGTCCTTTGGACCTGGGGTCCCTGTGCTGAGAAGCTTCTAGAACAGGGTATGATTGATGACAAGGACCTTCCCAGACCCTACAGAGAGAGAAATCATTCTCCTAGATCTGGCGCCTTGAATTCAGACTTCTAGCCTCCTAGACTGTAAGAGAATAAATTTCTGTTTGTTAAAGCCATCCACTTGTGGTATTTCAGTTATAGCAGCACTAGATAACTAGACAGAATTTGATACCAAGTGTGAGGTGCTGCTCTAACAGGTACCTACAATGTGGAAGTGATTTTGAAACTGTAAATGCATAGAGGCTGCAAGAGTTTTAGGGTATCTGAAGGAAACCCTGGTGGCATAGTGGTTAAGAGCTATAGCTGCTTACCAAAAGATCAGCAGTTCGAATCCGCCAGGCACTCCTTGGAGACCCTACAGGGCAGTTCTACTCTGTTCTACAGGGTCGCTATGGATCGGAATCAACTTGACAATGGGTTTTTAATAGTAAAAGCCTAGACTGCCTTGAAGAGACTATTGGTAGAATTATGGACATCAAAGACAATTCTGGTGAGAACTAAGAAGGAAGTGAGGAGAGCTGTAACACTGGAGATGGTACAGATAGCAAGAAGCAGTAACAGAGAAACAACGGCAGCAGAACACAGATACCAGCGTGAGACAGTGCAAGCGCTGACCCATGGAGCGAGAGAGCTGAGTGCCTTTGCTCAGGAGGATTCTTGGTGGAGCGGGGCTGCCTCTGGGTATTTATCTGTGGAGCTACGCTTGCCAACCTATGAAGAAAGAGAGCTGAGTTTCTTCCAGCTGAGGTTTACTGGCAGAGTGGGGTATCTCCAGGCACTAACTGGTAGAGCTAAAGAGCTTAACACTTGCCCGAACAGGGCAGATGCCAGGCTGGCCCAAGGGCCCAACTGGCCGAGAGGCCAAGGAACCAGAAAGTAGAAACTGAAGAGACAAGGAACACAGGAAGCAGAGCTGCCTCAGTCTCAAAGCGTGGGGCCATAGTCTCCTAGGTTTCAAAGAGTCAGATCTTCACCAACTCGGTTCCGGAGTAGGGGTTTCTTTTCATGAGTGCCAGTAGGATGGAGCCAGATCTGCTCAAAGCTGAGGGGGCAGGGCTGCCATGCCCAAGGGGCAGAAGAGTGAGGCCTGCTGCACTGAGGGGTTGAAGTCGCCACTCAGATGAACTAAGAGAATGGGGTCGGCCAAAGCTGAGGGAACAGAGTTGACATTCCAGTGGGCCTAGAAGGCAGAGCTGAAGCCCAGGGCTGAGGGACCTCATCCCAGAATCCAGAGAGTGTGGCCAACACAGAGTCTAGAGGGCAGTGTCATTGCCTGCGTGTTGTCAGAGAACAGAGGTTTGTTTTCGAGCCTTGGGAGCTAACACAATGTGTTCGCTGACCTACTTGGTGACTGTTATCCCTTCTTTCCCTCCAATTTCTCCATCTGTAATGGAAATGTCTACCTTGTGCCTGTTCCACCATTGTACTTTGGAAGCAGATAATCTGACTTCTAGATTTCATAGATGAAAAGGATTTTTGCCCCAGGATGGAATTTGAACTTAGAGCTGATTTAAGACTTTTGGGGTGATATGATAGGGTGAATGTGTTTTATATGCGGCAAGGCCATGAAATTTGGGGGAGCAAAATGTGGAATGCTATGGATTGAACTGTGTCCCCAAAAATGTGTGTCACCTTGGCTAGGCCATGATTCCCAGTATTGTGTGGTTGTCCACTATTTTGTGATCTGAAGTGATTATTCTGAGTGTTGTAATCCTAACCTCTATGATGTTAATGAAGCAGGGTTGAACGCAGTTGTGTTAATGAGGCAGGACTCAATCTGAAGGATTGGGTTGTATCTTGAGTCAATCTTTTTTGAGATATGGAAGAGTGAATCAACTAGATAGGAGAGGGACCTCATACCACCAAGAAAGAAGCACTGGGAGCAGATTGCGTCCTTTGGCTCCGGGGTTTCTGTGCTAAGAAGCAACTAGAACAGGGGAAAATTGATGACAAGGACTTTCCCCCGGAGCCGACACAGAGAGAAATCCTTCTAGAGCTGGTGCCCTCAATTTGGGCTTTTAGCCTCCCAGACTGGAGAGAATAAATTTCTATTTGTTAAAGACATTCATTTGTGGTATTTTTGCTATAGCAGCACTAGATAACTAAGACAAACATTAACCAAAAAAAAAACCTCTTTCATGCAATAGCATACTTTAACCAAATCAAAGTGCAAATCACCAGGAGTTCCTAAAGGAATTAACACTAGTCTAACAGATTTTCAGCCCACAGCAGCTTTGGTTGGTGGGAAGGATGATGCATTCTTTGGTAGAGGAGTTATGTGGCATTCCTCAAACATGGGTCTGCTATAGATAAGCAGCTGTCAATAAGCTTCCTTATACAACTATAATTATAATGAACCAAAGTGATAGATCTCCTAAGTTAAGGCACTATTAGAGATGCTCAAACATAACAAAGATAATGAAGATGGCACAGGTCTAGGCAACTTTTCATTTGGTTATACATAAGGTCACCATGAGTTGGAGCTGATTTGATGGTAATTAACCTCATCATCAACACCAAGAAAGATGAGACAAAAGGTTAAGATATAGCAAGAAGAGAAAAAGCAGAACTTTTAAAACCAAAAGCTAATTTCCGACACTCAACTACCCTCTATTATTCTGGTTCTCAAATTTGGCTGTACATTCATCATTTGGGCAGCTTGTTAAATATAGCAATTTCTGGTCTGCCTTTTGAAATTCTGATTTAATAGGTATAGTGTATAGACCAGAAAGCTTTCTATATTTTTATAATGTCCTAAATTCTGATGTATGTAATCTGAGAAATGTATGCTTATAAACCCTACAGTATAATAAAGGTATGTAGATCCATCTTAGTATGTTTTATGTCATTTTTCTCATCTTTGCCAACTGTAACCTCCTCTCACAATTATCTTAACTTTTGATACCATTTAGTTCTGAAGAAAGTCCCCAAAGTTTGATTAATCATTTTTGATCTAGTGTTTTTGTTATATAGGTATAACAATAAAATAGAGTGCCAGAACCTTCACTGTCTTTTGGAAAAAAAATGAAAATTAGATCATCATCAAACTTTACAATAATTTTAGAGAATTAAAACAAATATATGCTATATGGTCTAAAATTTACTTTCAGTTACTTCAGTATTCATAGCATGGTATACTTGTGTGTGTGTGTGTGTGTGTGTGTGTGTGTATGTGTGTTCATTTAAACATCAGCCTTGGGGTGGGCCAATTGCCCTAATCAATAATACACACTCCAGGGTCAGATAGCTAGAATTTTTTGTAAAAGATCACACTCTAGAGGTAGCTAGTATGTTTCTGCTATCATTGTTGTTAGCTGCCTTCAAGTCATCCCACAACTGATGGCAACCCCATGTGTTACATAATAGAACTACTTCATGAGCATGGCACAGGACCAGGCAGTGTTTTGTTCTGTCGTACAAAGGGTCGCTATGAGTTGGAATCAACTCGACAGCACCTAATAACAACATACGATTTTCTGGGCTATAATTTTTACAGACGTTTGCCAGGCCTTTCTTCTGTGGAACCACTGGTTGGTTTCGAACCACCAACTTTTAGGTTAGCAGCTGATCTTGAACTGCTTGTGCCACCCAGGCTACTTTTCTGCTATCAGTATCTATGATCAACATGGGAAGTTTCGTTAATTAGCATACTAGATGTTATAAGTGGGTTTTCATTGGTGAAATTCAGAATATTCCACATATTAGGATTGACTAGATGTATCTGAGAGGCATTACTGCCGTCTTAGCTTGGGCTTCTGCAGAAAGCAGGGATTAAGACAAAAATTTTTGTCCAGATTGTTAATTCTTGGAAATGATCCCAGGGACCTACAGCGGAAGATAAGAAAGGGCAAACAAGAGAAAGAGGAATAGCCTGTACCAGAGTGCATTACTTAACTGCTGACTGCTATGGGCAACCAGGGATCAATCAGATTGGGGATCTTTGAAGAGCTGGGAATATTGTTCCTGAAAATTGTCCACCTGAGGCATGGGAAAGAGGAGCATTTATCCTATGGTTGTCATCCTCTATGACATGATACTCCACTATTCCAGGTCTGAGCATGTGAAAGTGCTGAGCAGATTCCTGAAGACATCCCTAAGGTAGCTTTGGTGAAGTCCTGAGGCAGAATGTGAGAGATCCATGATGCAGCCACAAAGTTCTACTATTAGTTTATACCTGCATGAATCTGGTTGCCTAAGCAGTAGGTAGAATAATTGTTGAGTTGAGAGGATGTGAATTGGGGAACAAAAACTGTCTGATAAACCCATCTGTGCATGGACAATGTGATGGCTTTGTTAAATGGCTTAACGGTATTGTTAAATAACAATCATAGTTATAAATGGGTTTTCATTAGTTACTTTACTAGAGTTCAAAAATATGTGCATTTTCTAGAATCAGTTTAAAGTTATTCTTGCACTACAGTACACAAGGTATAAAAATACAGTGACCTTAGTAGTCTGGGCATTTAAAAATGATCTCATAGGAGGTGGGGTCAAGATGACAGAGTAATCAGATGCTTCCGGTGGCCCCTCTTACAACAAAAACCCGAAAAAACAAGCCAATTATATATGACAATCTAGGAACACTGAACATCAAAGGCAAAGTTGAGGAACTGGACTGAGTGAGTGGCAGGGGAGGGAGAGATGGTTCAGAAGCAGCAAGAAGTGGTCACACCTGACCCAACGAGAACGCACACCTCGCAGGCCAGATTGACCAGCATGCGCGGTGAGGCAAGCAGTGAACTCCGGGACCCGTTTTCCACATTGGGAGAGACCTAGCAGCACAGAGTCTACTCAAGCCTTCAGAACCAGTGAAAAGTGGCACCCAATCGGCAAAAGATATGTACATGAATTTAATCTACCACGCGGATCAAAAAACACCCCATTTGGGAAGAGTGTCTCTCCCATTTACCTGCTCCCTCCCCACTCTGCACTGGGTCCTGGGCTGGCTTCAGTGATTGGTGAGTCCCCTGGGTTGGAAGCAGGACCCGTCACATGCCCTGAGTCGTTCTCCTGGCCATGGAGAGGGAACAAATTAACAAACAGGAAAAAATAATCTGCCAAGTCCCCTAAACCGGGAACACAGGGCAAGCACAGATCCTTTGCCTAGGCACAGGTATAAAGTGTTCACGAAGTTTGAATGCCTTTAACCCCTGCATAGACCTGCGTGGGCCCATTTCAACAGCTTAGGCCCTCATTACCACAGTACAACAGGGTATATACCTGAAGCCTAACTTCACTGTATCACCTATACAATGGAGTGGTAGGTTCATGACATTTGACACCACTCTGCACATTAAGCAGGGTACTCACCTACAAAGGGGCCTGAGGACTGGTGGATCCACCCACGCCACCTAGCCACCTGCGATGGGTCCAAGAATAAGTGGTGCCTCCCAGTCCTTACAGCCAGCAGCATTGGATGCCCATAGTCCAGCTGCAAAACCCACCCACCTATGCTCTCTAGGGAACAGGGACACACTTTCCCCCCAGACACTCAGGGGAATTGGTCAGCACCCTACCTTGCTCAGTGCGTGAACTCCTATTACAGCCAGATACCTGTACCTAATCCAATCACTCCTGCCCATCTAGGACTGTAGGTAAGAGCCTGCACCACACACTTGGTGACTGACTAAATGGATGCCTGAGTTGAATCCGTACAAGAAAAGTAAATGGATTCCTGGGCTCACATACTTACAAACAGATCTAACCATCTGGTGACAGGACGTTAGAGCTAAAAAGGCTCCAATAATCAAAGTAGCTCACACGAGCAGCGTATTTGTACATATCAAAAAAAAAAAAAAGAAAAAAAAACAAGAAGCTAGGACAGAGTAAGCAAACATAAAATAAATAAATACAATAACTTAGTGATGGCTCAGAGACAACAGTCAATATCAAATCACATAAAGAGGCAGACCATGACAGCTTCAAAAAGCTCCCAAAACAAAGAATCAAGAAATCTTCCAGAGGACGAGAACTGGGAATTACAAAAGGTAGAATAGAGAAGATTAATATATAGACCTCTTCAAGATATCAGGAAGGCGATCATGCAAAAGGCAGAACAAGCCAAGGAACATACAAAGTAATAGAGGTACTTAAGAAGATTACAGAAGAACACAATGACAAATTTAACAGTCTGCAAGAATACATAGAGTGACAGCAAACAAATTCAAAAGATTATAAAATTTCAAAATTAGATAACTCAATAGAAACTCATAGAAGCAGAATTGTGGCAATGGAAGTCAGAATTAGTGAGATTGAAGATAAAGCACTTGACACCAACTTATTTGAGGAAAAATCAGATAAAGGAATTTTAAAAAATGAAGAAAACCTAAGAATTATGTGGGATTCTATCAAAAGGAATACCCTACGAGTGACTGGAGTACCAGAACAGAGGGGATAACAGAAAATATAGAGAGAATTGTTGAAGACGTGTTGACAGAGAACTTCCTTGATATTGTGAAAGATGAGAAGATGTCTGTCCGAGATGCTCATTGGACCCCACACAAGGTAGCTCCCAAAAGAAAGTCACCAAGACATATTAATCAAACTTACCAAAACCAAAGATAAAGAGACAATTTTAAGAGCAGCTAGGGGTAAACAAAAAGTCATCTACAAAGTAGAATCAATAAGACTAAGCACGGACTACTCAGCAGAATCCAGGCAGGAAAGAAGGCAAAGGGATGACATATATAAAGCCTTGAAGGAAAAAAAAAAAAAAACTGCCAGCCAAGAATGATCTATCCAGTGAAACTGTCTCTCAAATGTGATGGTGAAATTAGGGCATTTCCAGATATACAGAAGTTTAGGGACCTTGCAAAAAGAAAGCCAAAATTACATGGAATACTAAAGGGAGTCCTCCGGTTAGAAAACCAATAACATCAGATAACAATGCAAGATTAGAACACAGGACTGAGCAACCAGATACAAACTCAGACAGGGAAGTCACAAAAATAAATCAAAATGAAAATAGGGAAACAGAGATGTCAGTATGTGAAAGATGACAACACTGAAACAAAAAATAGGGACCAAAAAATGTAGTGGTAGAACTTTCATATGGAGAGAAAGTCAAGGCAATATAAAGAAATAAAAGATCAGTTTAAACTTAGAAAAATAGGGCTAAATATTAAGGTAACCACAAAGGAAACTAAGAATCCTATACATCAAAATGAAAAACATAAAGACTCAGCAAATACAAAATCATGAACAATGAAAAAGACAAAAAGAAAATACATAAAGAAAAACAACTCAGAACAGAAAATTAAGTGGAACAAAGAAACTGTCAACAACACACAAAAAAAGACATCAAAATGGCAGCACTAAACTCATACCTATCAATAATTACACTGAATGCAAATGGACTAAATGCACCAATAAAGAGACAGAGTGTGGTAGAATGGATAAAAAATATGATCCGTCCATATGCTGCCTACAAGAAACACACCTTAGACTTAAAGACACAAACAAACTAAAACTTAAAGGATGGAAAAAATATATTAAGCAATCAACACTCAAAAAAGAGCAGGAGTGGCAATATTAATCTCTGAGAAAATAGACTTTAAGTAAAATCCACCACAAAAGATAAGGAAGGGCACTATATAATGATTAAAGGGTCAGTACACCAGGAGGACATAACCATAATAAATATTTACACACCCAATGACAGGGATACAAAATGCATAAAACAAACTCTAACAGCATTGAAAAGACCATTTACAATAGCTCTCTGGAAAATAAAACAGATAAAATACTTAGGAATAAATCTAACCAGAGACGTAAAATACCTATACAAAGAAAACTACAAGACCCTACTGCAAGTAATCAAGAGACCTGTATAAGTGGAAAAACATACCTTGCTCATGGATAGGAAGACAACATTGTGAAAATGTCTATTCTACACAAAGCAATCTACATATACAATACAATCCCGATCCAAATTCCAATGGCATTTTTTAATGAGATAGAAAAACAAATCGCCAACTTCATATGGAAGGGGAAGAGGCCCCAGATAAGGAAAGCATTACTGAAGAAGAACAAAGTGGGAGGCCTTACACTACCTGATTTTAGAACCTATTATACTGCCATGGTAGTCAAAACAGCCTGGTACTGGTACAACAGATACAGAGACCAGTGGAACAGAATTGAGAATCCAGATATAAATTCTTCCACCTATGAGCAGCTGATATTTGACAAAGGCCGGAATCCATTAATTGGGAAAAGACAGTCTCTTTAACAAATGGTGCTGGTATAACTGGATATCCATCAGCAAAAATATGAAACAAGACTCATACCTCACATCATGCACAAAAACTAACTCAAAATGGATCAAAGACCTAAATAAAACATCTGAAATGATAAAGGTCATGGAAGAAAAAATAGAGACAACACCAGGAGCCCTAATACATGTCATAAACAGAATATAAATGGTAACAATACACAAACACCAGAAGAGAAACTAGATAACCGGGAGCTCCTAAAAATCAAACACTTATGGTCATCAAAAGACCTCACCAAAAGAGTAAAAAGATAACCTACAGACTCGGAAAAAAAAAAAATTGACTACAATAAATCCAATCAACATCTAATCTCTAAAATCTACAAAATACAGCAAAACCTCAACAACAAAAGGACAAATAACCCAGTTAAAAAATGGGCAAAGGATAAGAACAGGTATTTCACCAAAGAAGACATTCAGGCGGCTACCAGATACATAAGGAAATGCTCACAATCATTAGCCATTAGGGAAATGCAAATGAAAACTAAAATGAGATACCATCTCACTCCAACAAGGCTAGCATTAATCCAAAAAAACATTAAAACACAAAATAATTAATGTTAGAGAGGTTATGGAAAAACTGGAACACTTATACACTGTTGGGAATGTAAAATAGTACAACCACTTTGGAAATCGATTCAGCACTTCCTTAAAAAGCTAGAAATAGAAGTACCATAAGATCCCACTCCTTGGAGTATATCCTAGAGAAATAAGAGCCATCATATGAATAGATATATGCACACCCATGTTCATTACAGCACTATTCACAATAGCAACAAGATGGAAACAACCTCGGTGCCCATCAGCGGACAAACAGATAAATTATGGTATAGTCACATAGTGGAATATTATACAACAATAAAGAACAAGGAATCTGCGAAACATCTCATAACATGGATGAATCTGGAAAGCATTATGCTGAGTGAAATTAGTCGGTCATGAAAGGACAGATAGTGTAGGAGACCACACAATTATAAGAACTCAAGAAATGGTTTAAACACAGAAGAAAACCTTCTTTGATGGTTACGAGGGTGGGGAGGGAGGGAAAGCAGTAGCCACTAACTAGATAGTACATAAGAATTATCTTAGGTGAAGGGAAGGACAGCACACACTACAGGAGAAGTCAGCACAACTGGGCTAAACGAAAAGCTAAGAAGTTTCCTGAATACAACTAAACACTTCAAGGGACAGAGTAGCAGGGGCAGGGGTCTGGGGACCATGGTTTCAGGGGACATTTATGTCAACTGGCATAACAAAGTTTACTAAGAACATGTTCTGCATCCCATTTTGGTGAGTGGTGTCTGGGGTCTTCAATCTAGCGAGCAGCCATCTAAGACACTTCAATTGGTCCCAACAATTGGAGCAAAAGTGAATGAAGCATACCAAACACACAAGGAAAATATTATCCCAAGAGACAGAAAGGGCTACATAAACCAGAGACTCCATCAGCCTGAGACCAGAGGAACTAGATGGTGCCCGGGTACCACCAATGACCACCCTAACCGGGAACACAACAATAGAGAGTCTCTGACGGAGCAGGAGAAAAGTGGGGTGCAGAACTCAAATTCCAGTAAAAAGATCAGACTTAATGGTCTGACTGAGACTGGAGGTACCCCGGAAGACATGGCCCCCTGACTTTGTTAGCCCAAAATTGAAACTATTCCCGAAGCCAACTCTTCAGACAAAGATGAGACTAGACTATAAGGTATAAAATACTTGTGAAGAGAGTGCTTCTTAGCTCAAGTAGATACATGAGACTAAATGGGCAGCTCCTGTCTGCAGGCGAGATGAGAAGGCAAAAAGGGATAGAAGCTGGTTGAATGGGCACGGGAAATCCAGGGTAGAAAATAGGAGTGTACTGTCACCTTATAAAGAGAGCAACTAGGGTCACATAACAATGTGTGTATAGATTTTTGTATGAGAAACTAATTTGAACTGTAAATTTTCACTTAAAGTACACACACACGCACACAAAAGATCTTATAGATTTGATTTCTAAATGGTTCTGTGTTTAGCCACTGATATTTGAGGATTGTTGGTTACCATGCTCTGAATTAACAAAAGCTGACTGCTTTTGCAAGGTGATGTCAGAATAACTAAAAGAATGAAGTGCTGCGATTAATTTATCATACATTTGGGTCTCCTTGCAAAAAATTATCAGTACTTATGGCATAATTTAGCCCAAAACTTGTTTTCATTTTAAGTATCAAGGTAGCAAGGCTGTGGGGAAGAAACCTTTGCCCTCATCAACTTCTATTAGAGGCTATTGCTATATATCAAAAGTAACCTAATGATTCTACATGCCAAAATTACCTTAAATTATTTCACAATATATAAAAACATTTTCTATCTTTGAAATCTGTTTGGAGACATCATTTATTATTCATTTAAAAAAACTGGTATGTATATAACGTGTAAAAATAACGTTCATAGCTTTCAAAAAGTGGAAAGAAGGTACCCATTGATAGCATTGTGTTCCTGGCCTTCTTGTATACATACAGTGCAAGGTTTTTAAAAAACCATTATCAACTCATAAAATTAATTATATGTGGCACTGCAACCTTGAGATAAAAGACTAGAGTGAAATTATTTCTAGAAATACAAATAGACCTAATCAAAAATGTTAATAACTACCATTTATTGTGGGTTTAAGTGTCAGATGTTAGAAGTCAAGGTGAGGATTGGGAAGCCATTTTATTGTTTTGCCTAGGATACAGAGAATAGCCCAAAGCTTGCCCTATCAATCATCCTTCCTTATCCCAAAGCTCCCAACAGAGCTCTAAAACTAAGTGAAAAAAGCAAAATTATAATCAAAGACAGCTTTATTATTAGCTGGCCTGGTACCCATTATCTTCTTTAAGTAGAAAAGGCAAAACTTGGTTGTGGCATGCTATTTAATTTTGAGAACTGAATGGGACAATGAATTTCCTTTTAAGCCAAATCTTAGGATACTATCACCTTCTGGTGATTTTCTAAAACCCTAGCGCAGTCTTCCACCCAGAAAGAGAGAAACTCCCAAGTATTAGCGGGTGGGAAGCAGTTTGAAAGGAAGAGGGAAAAGAAGAATAGAGTTAGATGTGAAGTCATACATGTATAGTGCTTAACCATGATCCACTGCTAAGTGCTATTCTTGTAATATATCATTGGAATTCCCCCAACAGTTCTATTAGATAGTTTTTATTATAGCCCATAATAGATGAGGAAATTGAGACATAGAAAGTTTAATGACTTGCTCAAAGTTGCCCAGATCTTAATGATTCCAAAACATCTGTTCTTTCCAACATGCAATGCAAATTTTGGGGATCTATTATATCTCCATTTCCAAATATGTGTCTTTAAAATATTAGTCATATCAGGTGTTCCTTAATAAAAAGATTCTATATAAGCTGGTGATTTATTTCACCCCTTTGAAGATTTATAAAATAGTCACATATTAACAGTTAAGTGAATTCCTGTAGTCAGTCATGTTTAACATTTTTAAAGGCATCATTATTCAAACTTACTTGATCATAAAGCCATTTTCCATGTAGCATTTTTAATACATTCATGAAAAGATGGATCCTACTTTCTATTTTCAGTCAAACCAGATCAGCAGCATTGGACTTGTAAGGTGTTAATGATGGGTCCAATCACAGAAGGCATTCCTTGCTCATGACTGTATGTCAGAAATGATGATAACTGCTAGGGAGAGAGAGATGAATAGCACAGACTCCCTATCTTCAAGGAACTCTCACACCAGTAGTAAACTATAAGAACTGGCATTTTTCGATAGCTGGTTACCTCTTCAGGTTAGTTCCATACAAATAAATTCTATGCCTGGACTTTTGTCCCTGAATAGTCAATTGACAACGCTAATCTTTAACCTGAATTTAGATTACTACAAAAAGCATGTACAATTTCAGTCAAGATGGCACATTCCCCATTTCCCTAATCCCATTCCCTTTCCAAACAAATCATTATAAAAACAACAACAAACATAGCCATGCTTAAAACAAAGTAAGAATGACTTTGGACTAGAAATGGAATAGATACAAATAGAGAGTGACTATAATTATAAATGTAGTGATTGAAATAAAATAGTTAATACAGAGATTACTTTCTCTACTAGAAAGAGTAAGAAAGAGAATTAATGAACTGATGTATAATACTGTACTGAGAAATCCACCCTGGATACAACAGAGAGCTAAAGATACTTAAAATATTAAAGATAAGTTGAAACACGGAGAATAGATTGAGAGACTTCAGCTATATTTCAAACAATATTTCTAGCAGGAAAAAGGTGACTATATTTTGACAAATATAGAAGCAAAAATTAAAATTATGGTAACTGAGAATATTTATTTTTGTAAATTCTTAAACTAAATGTTAGCCCATTAATTTTTATTCTTTCTTCTTCTATTAATAAATGTCAGGTTACTACAGCCCACAGGCCAAATCTGACGCATAGTCTCTTTTTCTATGGCCTGAGATCTAAGAATTTTTACATTTTATAAAGGCTGAAGAATATTATTTAAAAGAATAATATTTCAAGAGATATGAAAATTCTAAGATATTCAAATTTCAGTGTCCAAGAATCTTATTAGAACACTGCAATGCTCAGGTGTTTACATATTGTCTAAGGCTGCTTGAGACTTGAAGCAGAGCTGAGTAGTTGTGACAGAGATCATTTGGCCAGCAAAGCCTAAATTATTTATTATTTGGTCCTTTACCTAAAGAATTTGCTTACTCCTGTTCTATTATACAATCATTTAAGGCCAGAAGTTTTACTTTATGTACTGCTTTTACTGCATCCCATCTATTTTGATTTATATCATTGTCATTATTGCTGTTATACTTTTAATTTTCCACTATGACTTTTTCTTTGACTTACACATAATGTAGATGTATTTAATTTCTAAATGTATACTTTTAAAAAGAATATGTTTTGTCACTGAGTTTGTATAATAGAATTTGGTCCTGATAATGTGTACTGTTGGATACACTGTCTTTTTATATCATTAAAATATTCCTGTTCTTTTAATGATTACTCTTGAAGTTTTACCATACATTCTTAACAAAGTTTAAACTTAACTGTCCACCTCAAATCATGTAAGATTCTTAGGATACCTATAACACAGATCACCCTCTTCACAACCAACTTTAAAATAAATCACTAAAATTATTATTTTATAAAGAAAAACATTTGTTTGATTTACCTACAGATTTACTGATTTCTTAACTCCTTTTTCATTTTTGAACTTCAGATCTTCTTGTGTGGTCATTTCCTTTCTTCTTGCGTTACATTCTTTAGAACTTAACTGTAGTGAAAGATCTGCTGGTGGTACTCTCTCAGTTCTTGTTTATATGAAAGTATATGTATTTAACTATATTTCTTGAAAGATAATTTTCAGGGGACTCAATTCTAGATTGAAAGCTATTTTTCTCTCAACATTTGATGATATCATTTGATTTTTTTTTCTTTGACTTCCATTGTTGCTATTGAGAAATCTGCCATTCATCAAATGGTAACAGAGGAGATAACTGAATTCAAAGTTTGGGAGGACTTACTGCAAAGCCTATGCAGAACCTGTAGCTTGTGCATATAAAATGAAGCCCAGGGGGTTTTTGTTTTGTTTTGTTTTTGCCCATTAACAAGTAGATGTGATTAAGTTCTCAAGGAGAAAAATAATTCAAATATTGATCTTTAAATGGTGTGTGGTCTCCAACTGGCCTCATAATTTTTGTATTTAAGAGTTATTCATCTTTATTAGATATTCTGACTGTGGAAAAATACAAATAAATTACAAAACTAGCAATGAACATTTCCCGCTTAATCTTCCAGTTGTATTTCTAAATTAGGCTGCTAACTACCTAAACACATCAAACACCTGCTGGTCTTTAATTTTCCTTCATTACTTTCCTGTCCCTACCCCCTGATACACTCAGAATATATCAGTGGATATTAACTCCAAAATGCACTATATTTCAAACAAGTATTTTTCTTAAGACCAATGTCTATGAAGTATGCAGAGCTTTAAATCATGCTAACAGGCAGGAATACTATAAATGCAGGTAGCTTTGTTTTCATCTTCTGTGCTGGGTATGTTTGTGAAAAATCAAATTATTTTTCCTCTGGGGTACTTTCATTGGGACAGTTAATCTCATTTCTTTCTGCTTTATACTTTTCTCCTTTCATTTTCCTCTGACTGCAAAGTTTAGAGGATTTCAAAACTATTTTATGCTGCTGACTATGGATAGATTTATTGTGGAAGTTACACTGACTAAATTCTCATCTTATCCCTGCTCTTCTTCACATCAAAGGGTGAGGCAAAGAAATGTTCTTGCTGAATATCCTCTTTAGTTTATCCAACTGCTAAATTATTTACCACTTCGGTTTCTGTATAAAATCTTTTGATAAAATGAAAGTCTCAGCAATAAAGTGTGATTACTTTTTATAGCTCAAATGATCACTGGTCAGAGTTGCAGTATGAGGATGGTTTTGTGAAAATCACATTTTTAAGAAAACAAAATATAGTAAACAATCCTGTTCATCATGGCTTGTTATGACATAGATCCAAGCACAGTGTGGGTCAAATCATAATCCCTTACATTTTACTAGACACCAACAAAATACGATAGAAAACAGCAAGTTTCTTCCTTCAGCATAAACATTAGAGATAATTCTATTATGTTACACCTTCCAATACTATATGGTATAAGACCTCTAAAACTCAAAATAAGGCACCAACTTCTCATCCATACTCAAACTACATCAATACATAATCTGTTTTCTTCTGACTGTCGTTATTAGCTGTTTTAGCTATACTGTCAGTGAAGTCCTGATCACATAACTAAACACAGAGTTTCTGAGACTCTGTTTTTGCTTTGTTTTCTTTCTTTTCTTCCTTATAATATAGCATCACTGACTTGGTGTGAAAGAGTGAATAAAAAAGCGCAAAGAATACATGAAGAAGCCAGGTTTCGAATTTCAGCTCTGTCACCAGCTAGAGAAAATTACTTGATTTTTCTCGGTGTCAATGTCTTCAGTTGAAAATTACAGATGTTGAGCTACTGGTTCTTTAAGAATTCCTGTGTGTACACAATTATGATTATCTGATATTCAAAAGTATAAATGTAAATCAGGAATAGTTCATACTGAAATTAATATAAGTAAAGATGAATGATAATTAGCACTAATATATATATATAGAACAAAGCAATACACACGCATGAGCCTGAGAAAGGAAGCATAGCTTTTGGAAGTATCATTAAAAGCAAAATTTTGGTCTCACACCTGGATTTGCATTCTCATAAGAGACAGTGAGACAGGGGAGGAAAAATCTTGTAAGATATTGTAATTATTGTAGATGTTGGCTTTTCCTCTGGGTGATATTGATAACTAGTGGAGGATTTTGAGCATAGCAATGTCATCATCAGACCTATATTTTTCCAAGATCATTCCAGCTGCAGTGTCAAGAAGAGGCTTGCGGCAGAAGACAAAAGCAGATACGTGAAGATCATTTTGGATGCTCTTGTCTTTTTGGGAGATGACAGAATTTTATGAAGCACTTGATATGGGATATGAAAAAGAATCAAGAATGATGTCAAGATTTAGATCCTAAGTAACTGAGTGGCTGGCAGTACCATATAGTGATATAGAGAAGAATGTGGAAAGAAAAAGCTTGGAGATAATATATGGTTGATTTAGACATATTAATTTAGATATATATAATAGACATTCAAGTAGAGATGTCAAGTAGACAATTGCATATATGAATCTGGAGGTAAGGAGAGAGGTCAAGGATAAAGATATACATTGGAGTCATTAATCAATATATTTACATTCATGGAACTGAGATAAAAAATGGACTTGCTACAGACAGACAAGGGCAAGTGTTCTACGGCTATATCCCAAGGGGAGATGATGCTGTTTGTGCCTTGCCTATATACCCTTCTTAATTCTTCTTTTTTTTTCAATAATATTTTCTTGTGTTTTCAGTGAAAGTTTTCACATCAAATTAGGTTCTCATTTAACAGTTTCTATACAAATTGTTCAGTGACATTGGTTACGTTTTTCACAACGTGTCAACATTCTCTTCTGGTCTCAGGGTAGATGAGGCCATGTTTTATGTACGCTTGGAGCCCTGGTGGCACAGTGGTAAAGAGCTCAGCTGCTAAGCAAAAGGTTGGCAGTTTAAACCCACCAACCACTCCTTGGAAACCCTATGGAGCAATTCTACTGTGTCCTATAGGGTCGCTATGAGACAGAATCGACTAGATGGCAACAGGTTACTAGTCCTGTAGACTAGTTTCTTCTCTGAATCTTTGGTTTCTTTCTTTCTCTTTTGCTCCAGAAGAGTACAGACCAATAGTTGCAGCACTACTTTTTGTGCATGCTATCCCAACTTCCAATGGTAGCTACTATGCGTGTGTGCATATGTGCATGTGTGTATAGACACTGAGGTCCACTTTCTCCTTATATACAGAAAACTGAAAGTGCTAGAAATTTAATGCACCTCTCCCCTCAGGTGCAACTATCAACTTATGATAAGAATTGGTAGATAAATACCTTCATTTCCCTAGCCCCTTATATGGGACAACCACAAAGTATGTATTCTGCACTGTCTCACATAGATCCCTAGTGGAATTAAGCTCCTCTTGCCCACAGTGGAAACTTACTTGGTAACTCACCCTTCGTTACTTCTTTTTCTCCTTGTGTAACTAGGTTTAGGTTCACACAGATAACTCTTTTAAGTCAACTAATTGGTAACTTTAATTACACCTGCAAAAATTACTTTTGCCATGTAACAACATAATCATGGGACTGACATCAGAGGATAAAAGTCATGGGACTCATCATAGAAGTGTGTCACCATAGTCCACCTTTGGTTCCCACGATTAACATCCTTCCTACATGCAAAATACATGTGCCCCATCCCAGGGTCTCCAAATTTCCATCTCATTACAATATCAGCTCAAGTCCAATATCTCATCAGCTAAATCTAAATCTTATCATCTCATCAGCTCAAGTTGGAAATCTCATCTAGATCCCCTTAGCTCAAAGTTCAAAATTTCATCAACTGTATTAGGTACTGAGGTAGGGATGAGGCTCCTGAATATGAAAACTCTTGGGGCACAATTTATGTTCATCTGTGGACCTGAAAAAGTTAAGAGACAGGTTATCTGCTCCCACTAATCCCAACACACAATGGTGGGACACACATAGGAAACTACAGATATTATGATTCAAAAATGGGGAAAACAGAAGGTAAAAAGGAATAATGGGCTCAAGCAGTTTGCAAATCTAGCTGGACAAATGCTGGATTTTTCTTGATCAGGTTTCAAGTCTTGGGGGGTATTTCTCATTGATTCTGGGCTCTGTTTTTCCCTGGGGTCTTGCTTTGATTCTTTAGGCCACTGGTTCTATCCTCTGGCCTCCTGATTCCACCCTGTGAGCCATCCTTCCTTTTTTTCATGAAAGATAACCATGTGTTTGTATCTGAGTAGTTTTATTAACTTGCTTCCTGCCAGTAGAATTCTGAGGGTCCAAAAGCCTTCTTTCTTTTTGTAGTCTATAGATTTCAATTCTGATTAGCAGTGTTTCTGCTGATACACTTCACTCAAAAACCTGTCGGCCTTGCATAAATTGCACTCGGTTTTTCTCCATTAACGTGTCCAGGTTGCACAGTGGTTAAAGCGCTCGTCTGCAAACTGAAAAGTCGAGTTGTAGGACTATGGCCACCATTTTTCTGCTAGCTGTTGACTGGGGCTCACTCTGCTCCTGGAGGCTGTTGGCAGTTCCTTGCCATGTGGACCCTATATACAGTTCACAACACGGCTGCTTCATTACTTCCAGACCAGTTAAAGCATGACACTTTTATTTCATCTTCTGTGAACATCCAGAGGAATTCTGCTTTCAAGAAACTCAGTTGATTAGGTCAGGCAAACCCAGTATAATCTCCCTTATATAACTTAACATAATAGGACAGATGATGTCTCATCATATTCATTGAGGGTCATCTTTTTTCAATGATATTTTATTGTGCTTTAAGTGAACATTTACCCAGCAGTTTAGTTTCCTATTCAACAATTTGTACACAAATTCTTCAGTGACATTGGTTACATTCTTCACAATGCTTGAGCATTCTCATTATTTATGTTTTGGTTGTTCCATTTCCATTAACCTACTTTCTCTACTCCCTTACGTTCTCAGCTTTGTTTTAAAGTAATTCTTAACCATTTGATCTCATATAGATGATATTTTAAAGAAGCATACGATTCACAGGTAAATAGTCGTTACTTTGTTAAAAAATCTGTTATTTAGCTAAAAGTTGACCTAAGGGACTTGTTTCAGTTCAAGACTGTTTTTTTTTTTTTTTTAATTTTTCAGGGAACACAACAGAGGGTCCCTGATGGAGCAGTAGAACGATGGAATGCAGAACTCAAATTCTAGTAAGAAGACCAGACTTAATGGTCTGAGACTGGAGGCACCTCAGAAAGCATGCTCTCTGGACTCTCTATCAGCCCAGAACTAAAACAATTTCCAAGGCCAACTCTTCAGACAGGGATTGGACTGGACTGTGGGACATAAAGTGATACTTGTGAAGAATGTGCCTCTTAGTCAAGTAGATAACAAGAGACCAAAGGGGTGGCTTCTGTCCAGAGGTGAGATGGGAAGGCAGAGAGTTAGGAGCTGGCTGAATGTTCATGGGGAATCAGGGGCAGAGAAGAGGAGTGTGCTGTCGCAGAATGGGGTGAGCGGTTGGGGTCTCATAACAATGTATGTAAAAAAAAATTCTGTATGGGAAACTAGAAATATAAACTTCGTTTAATTACAACAATAAAAAAAAGACACTAAATAAAAAAAAATTATTGTGCTTTAAATGAAAGTTTACATTTCAAGTTAGTTTCTCACAAAAAAATTTACACACATTGTTATGTGACCCTAATTGCTCTCCCTATGCTGTGACAGCACCTTCCTCCTTTCCACCCCTGATTTCAGATGTCCACTCAACCAGCTCCTGTCCCTTTTTACCTTCTCATCTCACCTCTGGACAGGAGCTGCCCATTTAGTCTCATGTATCTACTTGACTTAAGAAGTACTCTCTTCACGAGTATCATTTTATGTCTTATAGTTCAGTCTAATCTTTGTCTGAAAAGTTGGCTTCGGGAATGGTTTCAGTTCTGGTCTAACAGAGAGTCTGGGGGCCGTGTCTTCTGGGGTCCCTCTAGCCTCAGTCAGACCATTAAGTCTGACCTTTTACTAGAGTTTGACTTCTACACCGCACTTTTCTCCTGCTCCGTCAGGGACTCTCTGTTGTGTTCCTGTCAGGGCAGTCATTGGTGGTAGCCGGGCACCATCTAGTTCTTCTGGTCCCAGGACAATGGCGTCTCTGCTTTATATAGCCCTTTCTGTCTCTTGGGCTCATATTTTCCTTGTGTGTTTGGTGTTCTTCATTCTCCTTTGCTCCAGGTGGGCTGAGACCAATTGATGCATCTTAGATGGCCACTGGCTAGCTTTTAAGACCCCAGACACCACTCACTAAAATAGGATGCAGAACATTTTCTTAATAAACTTTGTTATGCCAGTTGACTTAGATGACCCCTGAAACCATAGTCCCCAGACCCCAGCCCCTTCTACTCTGTCCCTTGAAGTGTTTAGTTGTATTTAGGAAACTTCATAGCTTTTGGTTTAGTCCAGCTATGCTAACTTCCTCTATATTGTGTGTTGTCCTTCCCTTCACCTAAGATACTTCTTAACTACTATCTAGTTAGTGAATACTGCTCTCCCTCCCTTCCCACGCTCATAACCATCAAAGAATGTTTTCTTCTGTGTTTAAACCTTTTCTTGAGTTCTTTTAGTAGTGGTCTCATACAATATTTTTCCTTTTGAACTGACTAATTTCACTCAGCATAATGTCTTCCAGATTCATCCATGTTATGAGATGTTTCACAGATTTATCGTTGTTCTTTATCATTGCATAGTATTCCATTGTGTGAATGTACCGTAATTTGTTTATCCATTCATCCACTGATGGGCACCTAGGTTGATTCCATTTTCTTGCTTTTGTGAACGAGTGCTGCAATGAACATGGGTGTGCATATATCTATTTGTGCGACGGCTCTTATTTCTCTAGGCTATATTCCAAGGAGTGAGATTGCTGTATCGTATGGTACTTCTATTTCTAACTTTCTAAGGAAGCGCCAAATCGATTTCGAAAGTGATTGTACCATTTTACATTCCCAACAGTACATAAGTGTTCCAGTCTCTCCACAACCTCTCTAACATTTATTATTTTCTGATTTTTGGATTAATGCTAGCCTTGTAGGGGTGCAATGGTATCTCATTGTAGTTTTGATTTGAAATTCTCTAATGGCTAATGATTGTAACCATTTCCTCCTGTATCTAGCAGCTGCCTGAATGTTTTCTTTGGTGAAGTCCCTGTTCATATCCTTTGCCATTTTTTAATTGGGTTATTTGTCTTTTAGTTGTTGAGGTTTTGCAGTATCTTGTAGATTTTAGAGAGTAACCGCTGATCAGATTTGTCCTAGCCAAAATTTTTTTCCCAGTCTCTAGGTAGCCTTTTTACTCTTTTGGTGAAGTCTTTTGATAAGCATAAGTATTTGATTTTTAGGAGCTCCCAGTTATCTAGTTTCTCTCCTGGTGTTTATACATTGTTAGTAATGTTTTGTATTCTGTTTATGCCATGTATTAGGGCTCATAGCATTGTCCCTATTTTTTCTTCCATGATCTTTATCGTTTCAGATTTTATATTTAGGTCTCTGATCCATTTTGAGTTAGTTTTTCTGCATGGTGTAAGGTATGGGGGTCTTGTTTCATTTTTTGGCAGATGGATATCCAGTTATGCCAGCAACATTTGTTAAAGAGACTGTCTTTTCTCCATTTAATGGACTTAGGTAGGGCCTTTGTCAAATATCAGCGGCTCATAGGTGCATGAATTTACATCTGGATTCTCAATTCTGTTCCATTGGTCTACATATCTGTTGTACCAGTACCAGGCTGTTTTGACTACCGTGGAGGTATAATAGGTTCCAAAATCAAGTAGTGTGCAGCCTCCCACTTTTTTCTTCTTCTTGAGTAACGCTTTACTTATCCAGGGCCTATTCCCTTTCCACATGAAGTTGGTGATCTCTCCTTCTTTCTTAGTTATCTAGTGCTGCTATAATAGAAATACCACAAGTGGATGGTTTTAATGAAGAGAAGTTTATTTCCTCACAGTCAAAGTAGGCTAAAAGTCTAAATTCAGGGCGTCAGCTTCAGGGGAAGGCTTTTTCTCTCTGTTGGCCTTCTTCTCTTCAGTATTCCCCCAGACTAGGAGCTTCTCTGCACAGGGACCCTGGTCCAAAGGACACGCTCTGCTCCCAGCACCGCTTTCTTAATGTTATGAGATCCCCATCTCACTGCTCACTTCTGTGTTTTATATCTCAAGACATTGCCTCAGGATACAATCCAGTCTTGTAGACTGAGTCCTGCCTTACTAACACAAATGCCACTCATCCTCCCTCATTAACATCATAGAGGCAGGATTTACAAAATATAGGAAAACCACACAATACCAGGAATCATGGCCCAGCCAAATAGATACACACATTTTTGGGGGGACATAATTCAATCCATGACATCATCTCATTAAAAAATGCCATTGGAATTTGAATTGGGATGGCATTGTATCTGTAGATGGCTTTGTGTAGAACAGGCATTGTCACAAAGTTGCGTCTTCCTATCCATGAGCAAGGTATGTTTTTCCACTTATGCGGGTCTCTTTTGGTTTCTTGCAGTAGTGTCTTGTAGTTTTCTTTATACAGGTCTTTTATGTCTCTGGTTAGATTTATTCCTGAGTATTTTATCTTCTTGGGGGTTACTGTAAATGGTATTGATTTGGTGATTTCATTTTCAAAGTTCTCTTTGTTGGTGTAGAGAAATCCAACTGATTTTTGTATGTTTATCTTGTATCCTTATACTTTGCTGAAATCTTCTATTAGTTCCAGTAGGTTTCTTGCGGACTCTTTGGGGTTTTCTGTATATAAGATCATATCATCTGCAAATAGAGATACTTTGACTTCTTCCTCAACAGTTTGGATGCCCTTTATTTCATTTTCTAGCCTAACTAAACTGGCTAGAACCTCCAGCACAATGTTGAATAAGAGTGGTGATAAAGGGCTTCCTTGTCTGGTTCCCGTTCCCAAGCGAAATGCTTTCAGACTCTCTCCATTTAGGATAATGTTGGCTGTTGGCTTTGTATAAATGTCCTTTATTATGTTGAATATTTTTCTTTCTATTGTATTTTGATGAGTTTTTATCATGAATGGGTATTGGACTTTGTCAAATGCCATTTCTGCATCAACTGATAAAATAATGTGGTTCTTGTCTTTTTGTAAAATTTTTTTAATTGAACTTTAGATGAAGGTTTACAGAACTAGCTTCTCATTAAACAGTTAGTACATATTTTTTTATGGTATTGGTTAACAACCCCATGACATGTCAGTACTCTCCCATCTCGACCCTGGGTTCCCTATTATCAGCATTCCTGTCCCTCCTGCCTTCTAGTCCTTGTCCCTGGGCTGTTGTACCCCTTTAGTCTTATTTTGTTTTACGGGGCTATCTAATCTTTGGCTGAATGGTGAGCTCGGGAGTGACTTCATTACTGAGGTGAAAGGATGCCCACGGCCCATACTCATGGGGTTTCTCCAGTCTCTTTAAGGCCAGTAAGTTTGGTCTTTTTTTTTTTTTTTTTTGGAGTTAGAAATTTCTCCTACATTTTTCTCCTGCTCTGTCCGGGACCCTCTATTGTGATCTCTGTCAGAGCAGTCAGTGGTGGTAGCCATAGAAGTTGTGGTCTATTTAGTCCTTTGGACTGATCTTTCCCTTGTGTCTTTAGTTTTTTTCATTTTCCCTTGCTCCTGAAGAGGTAAGACCAGTGGAGTATCTTAGATGGTTGCTCACAGGCCTTTAAGACTCCAGACACTACTCACCAAAGCAGAATATAGAACATTTTCTTTATAAACTATGGTATACCAATAGAGCTGGATGTTCCCTGAGACCATGGTCTCCAAAGCCCTCAGTACAGCAATTCAGTCCCTAAGGGAGTTTGGATTTGTCCATGGAGCTTCCATGACTTAAACCTGAATAAGTTGTGCTGGCCTCCCCAGTATTGTGTACTGTCTTACCCTTCACTATAGTTACCACGTACCTATTGTTTCTTTAGTATTTTTCCACCCCCATCCCTCCTCTCCCTGGTAACCACAAAAGATTGCTTCTTTTTGTGTGTAAACCTTTTCAAGAGTTTTTATAGTAATGGTCTCATACAATATTTGTCCTTTTGTGACTGACTTATTTCACTCAGCATAATGCCCTCCAGATTCATCCATGTTCTGAGATGCTTCACAGATTCATCATTGTTCTTTACTGTTACATGGTATTCCACTGTGTGTATGTACCATAGTTTGTATGTCCATTCATCTGCTGATGGGTGTCTAGATTGTTTCCATTTTTTTCCTATTGTGAACAATGCTGCAAAGAACATGTCTACTCATGTCATGGCTCTTATTTTTCTAGGATATTTTCCTAGGACTGGGATTGCTGGATCATATAGGATTTCTATTTCTAACTTTCTAAGGAAGTGCCATATCGTTTTCCAAAATGGTTGTATCATTTTGCATTCCCATCAGCAGTGCATAGGAGTTCACTCTCCCCGCAGCCTCTCCAACATTTGTTATTATCTGTTTTTTTGATTCGTGCCACTAATGCCAGGGTGAGATGTTATCTCATTGTAGATTTGATTTCCATTGCTGTAATGGCTAGTGATCACGAGCATTTCCTCATTTGTCTCTTAGCCGCCTGAATGTCTTCTTTGGTGAAATGTCTGTTCATTTCCTTTGCCCTATTTTTTTCTTTTTTAAATCGTTGTCTTGATCTTTATTCTAAAAATATTTGAAAATAAGGATGCTTGGGTTTAACCAGGAAGTATATTTACTGTGGATCTTATTTTTATTTTTACTTGTTTTTTTCCTGTATTATTTTTTATTGTAATTTAGATGAAGGTTTACAGAACAAATAGTTTCTCGTTAAACAGTACACATATTATTTTATGACGCTGGTTAACAAACCCACGACATTTCAACATTCTCCCTTCTTAACCTTGGGTTCCCTATTACCAGCTTTCCTGTCCCCTCCTGCCTTCTAGTCCATATTCCTAGACTGTTGTGCCCTATTAGTCCTGTTTTGTTTTATGGGGACGTCTAATCTTTGGCTGAACGGTGACCCTCAAGAATGATTTCATTACTGAGCTAAAAGGGTGTCTGGGGGCCATACTCTCAGGGTTTCTCCAGTCTCTGTCAGGCCAGCAAGTCTGGTCTTTTTTTGTGAGTTAGGACTTTGTTCTACTTTTTTCTACAGATCTGTCCAGGACCCTCTGTTGTGATCCGTCAGAGCAGTCAGTGCTGGTAGCCAGGCACCATCTAGTCCTACTGGACTCAGTCTGGTTGAGGCCATACTAGTTGTGGTCCATTAGTCCTTTGGACAAATCTTTTCCTTATATCTTGTTTTCTTCATTCTCCTTTGCTCCCAAAGACGTGAGACCAGTGGAGTATCTTAGATGGCTGCTCAAAGGCTTTTAAGACCCCAGACACTACTCACCTAGGTAGAACATAGAAATTTTCTTTATAAACTGTCTTATGCCAATTGAGCTAGGTGTTCCCCAAGACCATGGTCTCTACAGCCCTCCGCCCAGCAATCTGGTCCCTCACAGAGTTTATATGTGTCTATGGAGATTCCATGACCTTTCCTTGTACAATTTGTGCTGGCTTTGGTGAAGGGTCTGTTCATTTTCTTTGCCCATTTTTAAATTAAATTATTTGTCTTTTTGTGGTAGAGGTGTTGGATTTTCTTATAGATTTTAGAGATAAGACCTTTGTTAGATTTGTAACACCCAAAATCATTTTCCCAGTCTGTAGTTTCTCTTTTTACTCTTTTAGTGAAGTCTTTTGATGAGCTTAAGTTTTTAATTTTTAAAAGATCCCAGTTGTCTAGCTTATCTTTTAGTGTTTGTATATTCTTAGTTATGGTTTGTATCCTGTTAAGGCCATGTATTAGGATCTCTATGGTTGATCTTATTTTTTTCTTCTATGAATTTATAGTTTTTAGTTTTAGACTTAGATTTTTGATCCATTTTGAATTAGTTTTTGTGTATGGTGTGAGGCATGGGTCCAGTTTCATCTTTTTGCAGATGACCATCCAATTTTGCCAGCACCATCTGTTAAAAAGACCTTTTGTTCCCCATTTGATTGACTTTGGGCCCTTTTGAAGATCAGGTGACCATAGGTGGATGGATTTACATCTGGATTCTCAATTCTGTTCCATTGGTCAATGTATCTGTCATTGTACCTGTACCATGGTGTTTTGACTACCATAGATGTATAGCAGGTTCTGAGGTTAGGTAGAGCAAGTCCTCCTACTTTATTCTTCTTCGGTAGTGCTTTACTTATCCAGGGCTTCTTCCCTTTCCATATAAAGTTAATGATTAGTTTCTCCATTTCTTTAAAGAATGTTGTTGGTGTTTGGATTTGGATTGCATTGTATTTGTAGATTGCTTTCGGTAGAATTGTCATTTTCACAATGTTGAATCTACCTATCAATGAGCGTGGTATGTTTTCCCATTTAGGTAGGTCCCTTTGGGTTTCTTGCAGTAATGTTTTGTAGTTTTCTTTGTATACGTCTTTTACATCGCTGGTTAGATTTATTGTATTTTTTTTAGGGGCTATTATAAATAGTATTGCTTTCCAGATTTCCTTTTCAAAGTTCTCTTTGTTGGTGTATAGAAATCGAACTGATTTTTGTATGTTTATCTTGTATCCTGCTACTTTGCTGAATCTATTAGTTCCAGTAGTTTTCTCATGGAGTCTTTTGGGTTTTCCACATGTAGTATAATATTATCTTCAAATAGCAACAATTTTACTATTTCATTACCAACTTGGAGGCCCTTTATTATTATTTTTTTCTTCCCTTATTGCTCTAGCTAGGACTTGAAGCACAATGTCAAACAGGAGTGGTGATAAAGGGCATCCTTGCCTTGTTCCTATTCTCAAGGGGAATGTTTTCAGCTTCTCTCCATTTAGAATGATGTTAGCTATTGGTATTGCATAGATGCCCTTTATTATGTTGAGGAATTTCCCTTTTATACCTATTTTATTGAGAGTCTTTATTAGGAATGGGTGTTGGACTTTGTCGAATGCCTTTTCTGCGTCGACTGCGATGATCATGTGATTCATATCCTTTATTGTAGTTATGTGCGGGATTAATTACATTGATTTTCTAATGTTGAACCATCCTTGCATACCTGGTATGAATCCTACCTGGTCATGGTGTATTATTTTTTTTATATGATGCTGAATTCTATTGACTAGAATTTTGTTGAGAATTTTTGCCTCTATATTCATGAGAGATATTGGTCTGTAATTTTCTTTTTTTGTGATGTCTTTACCTGGTTTTGGTATCAGGGTTATGCTGGCTTCATAGAATGAATTTAGAAGTATCCTTTCCTTTCTATGTTCTGAAATAATTTGAGTACTACTGGTGTAAGCTCTTCTCTGAACATCTGGTAGAAGTCTCCAGTACAGCCATCTGGGCCAGGGTTACTTTTTGTTGTTGTTGAGAGTTTGTTTTTTGTTTTTTTTTTTAATTATGTTTTCAATCTCCTCTCTTTTTACGGATGTGTTTAGATTTTTAATATCAATTTGTGATAGTTTGGGTAGGTAGTGTGTTTCTTGACTAGGTTTTCAAATTTGTTAGAGTGTAGTTTTTCATAAGACACTGCTATGATCCTTATTTCAGTTGGATCTGTTGTAATGTCTCCCATTTCATTTATTTCGGTTATTTACATCCTCTCCTGTTTTTCTTTTATCACTTTGGCTAGTGATTTATTGATTTTGTTGATCCTTTCAAAAACCAACTTTTGGTTTTGCTGATTCTTTCTACTGTTTTTCTATACTCCATTCATTTATTTCTGCTCTGATCTTTATTATTTTGTTTCTTCTGTTGGCTGTAGTCTTCTTTTGCTGTTCTCTTTCTGTCTGTTCTAGTTGTGTAGGTAATGTTTTGATTATGCCCCTTCTTTTTCAATGTGTGTATCTATTGCTATAAATTGACCTTTGATCACTGCCTTTTCTGTGCCCCTAAGGTTTTGGTATTATATGTTTTAATTCCCATTAGATTTTAGAATTTTTGAATCCATCTTTGATTTTTTTCTATTATCCAGTGGTTCTTAAGCAGGGGATTATATAGTTTCCATGTAATTAATTTTTTTTCCTTGCTTTTCCTGTTGTTAATTTCTACTTTAATGGCATTGTGATCAGAGAAGGTACTTTGTATTATCTTAATGGTTTGGATTTGTTGAAGGTTGCTTTGTGGACTAAGATGTGGTCTATTCTGGAGAACATTCCATTTGCCTTGGAAAAGAATGTGTACTTTGCAGCTGTTGGGTGGACTGTTCTATATATGTCTATTAGTTCCAGTTGGCTGACTGTGGCCTTTAGGTCTTCTGTATGTTTGTTGAGCTTCTTTATAGATGTTCTGTCCTTTACCAAGAGTGGTGTGTTGAAGTCTCCTGCTATTATTGTGGAACTGTCAATTTCTCTTTTTAGTGCTGTTAAAGTTTATGTATTTTGGAGCCCTGCCATTGCGTGCGTAAATATTTATTATAGTTATGTCTTCATGCTGGATCATCCCTTTAATCATGATGTAGTGTCCTTCTTTGTCTTTCATGGTGGATTTGGTTTTAAAGTCAATTTTATCTGAGATTAGCACTGCAATTACTGCTCTCTTTTGGTGGCTGTTTGCTTGATATATTTTTACCATCCTTTAATTTTTAATAAATTTATGTCTTTGTTTATAAGGTTTGTCTCTTGTAGACAGCATACTGATGGATTCTGCTTTTTAAGCCATTCTGTCACTCTCTGTCTCTTTATAGGTGCATTTAGGCCATTTGCATTCAGTGTAATTATTGATAGGTGTGAGTTTATTGTAATTTTCAGGTGCTTTTTTGTGGTGCTGATGATTTCTTTGTTCCTCTTACTCTCCTATGCTGAATTCATTTTGTTTGTGGATTTTTTTCATTTCTCTTGTTTTTGAAGATTTTGTTTTTACTGAGAATTTATGTTTTTCTTCTTTATTTTGATAAGTAGTTCTGTTAACTTTCTTTGTGGTTACCTTGAAATTTACCCTTATCGTGCTAAGTTTGAATCAGTCTATTACTACTTGGTATTGCCTTGCCTTCCTCTCCATTAGAAAGTTCTATACCTACACCGTTTATTCCCTCTTTCATTGTTCTCACATTGTTGACATTTGTAGAGTAACTTCTCTGGTTCCCTGTTGTAAATCTTTTGGTTTTGAATACTCCTTGAGAGTTCATTTTCTAGGTTAGTATCTGGCTGGTAAAATCATGCGTCCTAGATTCAGGCCGTGGTCACATGTTGTTTGTTCTCAGACTGAAGGACTCCCTTAAATGGGTGTCCCTTAAATTCTTGCAAGTTTGGTTTGATTTTGGCATAGTCCCTTAATTTCTGTTCATCTGGAAATATCCTAATTTCACCACCATATTTGAATGAGAGTTTTGCAGGATATATTATTCTTGCTTGGCAATATTTTTTCTTTCAAGGTTTTATATGTCATCCATAGCCTTCTTGTCTGTGTGGTTTCTGCCAAGTAATCAGAGCTTAGTCTTATTGTTTCCCCTCTGTATGTGACTTTTCATTTTTCTCAAGCTGCTCTCAGGATTCTTTGTCTTTTGTTTTAGGAAGTATGATTATGATATGACTTGGTGATTTTCTTTTGGGCTCTATCCTATATGGGGTTTGCTGAGCTTCTTGCATGGTCAGCTTTTCATCTTTCATGATATTAGAGAAGTTTTCTGTCAGCAGTTCCTCAAAGATCCTCTCTGTGTTTTCCATTTCTTCCCCTGTTCTGGAACTCCGATCACTCTCAAATTTTTCCTTTGATTTTATCCCACATAATTTTTAGGGTTTCTTCATTTTTCTTCGTTCTTTTTTCTGATTTTTTCCTCAAAGTAATATCCAAGTGTTTGTCTTCAATTTCGCTAATCCTCACTTCCATTGTTTGAAACCTGTTCCTCAGCCCTTCTATGACACTGTCCATTTCTGAAATCTTGTTGTTTATCTTTTGTATTTCTAATTGTTGTTTTTGTATGATTTCTAGTTCTGGATTTATTTTGGCATTTTTCCATATATTATTTTCCTGAATTGTTCCATTTTTTCTCTGCCTTTTCCATGAATCTGTCTATTTTCCCCCCATTTTTGTCTGCTTTTTGCTTCAACTCTTGGATAGCTCTGAATATTAGAGATTTGAATTCTCTATCAGGTAGTTCTAGTGCCTTTTCTTTACAAAAGTCATCTGGTGATTTGTTTTGAATGCCTACTGGAACCATCTTACACTTTTTTATATATGTTTTGATATTGTTTACTGTCTTCAGGACATTCAGTAGTTATTTTCTTTGTTTACTGATTATAGATTCATTTGTTTCATCCTAGTTTCTTTGCTTCATTTGGTTATGTCTGAACTGGCGGGCTGTGTGTTCTTCGCTCATCTGTGGACATGATATTTTTCACCTCCTTGTCCAATGGGCAGGGCCAATCGCTCAGCTGTGATGTAGCAGGGCACATCCAGCTGGAGAGGCTGGAATGGGATGTTTGTGGCACACACTTGGGCCAACAAGATGAGCAAGTGGTCAGCACACGGCACGTTCAAGTAGGTCATGCCTGCGCTGCTCAGGAGTGCAATGTTCAGCACATGGTATAGATAGGAGGTAGGGGGAGGGGGAGGGGGAAGTTGTGACGTGTGGAGCTAGCTTGGGTATGGAAAAGAAGAGAGAGAGGAGAGAGAAACAGGAGCAGAAAAAAAATACTGAGGGAGCTTGCCGTTGGAGAGACAAGAAACCAAAAAGTGTAGAAAAACTAAAAGGACAAAAAAAATTAAAAAAAAAAAATTAAAAAAAATGCCCCCAGGGATCTCACTAGTGTGGCTGCACAATCTGGGGAGTGGCTCCCAAGCTGTGCAGTATAGCCTGGCTATAAGGGATGGAGATGAAACACAGCACCACATATTCAGGATATAATAATAGAAGGTAAATAAGAAGAGACAAGAAATCAAAAT
The DNA here is from genome assembly GCF_000243295.1 of Trichechus manatus latirostris. Lineage (NCBI taxonomy): Eukaryota > Metazoa > Chordata > Mammalia > Sirenia > Trichechidae > Trichechus > Trichechus manatus. The sequence goes on from NW_004444160.1 coordinate 3,159,986, forward strand.
ATTAAGAAAAATAAAAAGGAAAAAGAGAAAACAAACAAAAACAAAAGAATAGAAAAAGAAAAAAAAAGCCCCCAGGGATCCCACCAGCTAGGCTGCGAGGACTGGGGAAACAGATCAGGGAAGCAGTTCCCCAGCTGAGCAGCTCTTCACAGCCTGTCAAGAAGCAGCAAAGATGGCAAATGGAGTCAGGTGTTTGAGGGAAAGGAGGGGGAGGAGGTTAGAGGCAGGGAAGAAACCAAAAGAATCCAAAAAAAGGAATGCCAGCAAAAAAGAAATGGCACTGAAGAAGTCAGCTACTGTGGTCGGGGCGAATTCACGTGGCAGGGAACCAGCACCTCCTGTGCTGCGGTCACAGCACTTTGGGAGCGACGGATCGGCTCTCCAGGAAGCCGGCAATCTGTCAGCTGGGAAGCCGCAAATTGTCCCTCTGGGAATCTGGGAATCCACTCGCCAGGAAGTAGCAAATTGGCCTGCTGGGAAGTGGTGAAGGTCGATCAGGGTGAAGCACAGTGGTGGGTGGGAAAGCGTGTCTCCCTGGTTACCAGGTGCTGTCTCCTGCTGGAAACTCCCTGAATCTCCTTTCCCATACTTCCTGTCTGCTACTTTCCAGGAGGAGTCAAAGATGGTGGATCCTGGCTGAGTTAGCTGATAGGAGACCTCTGCTCATAACTCTCCGTGCTCCCTAGTCTCCATCAGTTTCTTATACCATTTGGTGCTTAATTGAGTTCTTTATCTCTTCATTTGACAGTTGTTGGATGCCAGGATTGATGTTTGTATCTGTTTTACTTAGTTTTTTGGGTCTTTGCTGTGGAGGGATGGTGAGGTGCTTCTGTCTATAGCACCATATTCCCAGAATCCCTGTGGTTCTTGTCTTTTGTTGTATTTAAGTAATGGACTGCATTGTTTTTCTAATGTTGAACCATACCTACATACCTGGTATGAATCCCAATTGGTCATAGTGAATTATTTTGTTATGTTGTTGAATTCTATCGGCTAGAATTTGGTTGAGGATTTCTGCATCTATGTTCATGGGGGATATTGGTCTGTAATTTTCTTTTTTGTGCTGTCTTTACCTGGTTTTGGCATCAGGGTTATACTGGCTTCATAGAATGAGTTTGGGAGTATTCCTTCCTTTTCTATGCTCTGAAATACCTTTAGCAGTAGTGATGTTAACTCTTCTGAAAGTTTGGTAGAATTCTCCAGTGAAAACCATCAGGGCCAGGGCTTTTTTTCTCAGGAGTTTTTACATTACTTTTTCAATCTTTTTTTGTTACAAGTTTATTTAGTTGTTCTACCTCTGTGTTAGTTTAGGTAAGCAGTGTGTTTCTAGAAAATTGTCCATTTCCTCTAGGTTTTCAAATTTGTTAGAGTACAATTTTTCACAGTATTCTGTTATGATTCTTTTAATTTCAGTTGGGTCTGTTGTGATATCGCCTATCTCATTTTTTATTAGGGTTATTTGCTTCCTCTCCTGTTTTTCTTTTGTCAGTTTGGCCAATGGTTTATTGATTTTGTTGATCTATTCAAAGAACCAGCTTTTGGTCTTATTAACTCTTTCAATTGTTTTTCTATTTTCTATTTCATTTAATTCTGCTCCAATTATTTGCTTTTTCTGGCGCCTGAGGACTTCTTTTGATGCTCTCTATTTGTTCAAGTTGTAGGGTTAATGTTTTGATTTTGGCCCTTTCTTCTTTTTGGACATGTGCATTTATTGCTGTAAATTGACATCTGAGCACTGCTTTTGCTGTGTCCCAGAAGTTGTGGTAGGATGTGTTTTCATTCCCATTTGATGTGATAGTTAAGATTGTATGTCAACTTGGCTAAGCCATAATTCTAAGTGTTTTAGCAGTTGTATAATGTTGTGATCTCTTACCTATTGAAATTTGTTATGTGATCACACCCATGATGGAATCTGCTGAGTGGTACTGTTGGGGGCAGGGCCTGTTGCAGCTCACTGCCCCCTCAGCTTCATCTCTCTGCCTTCCGCCAGTTACTTTCTGCCTGCTCGCCTTGCCAAAGTTTTTGGCTTGTTATAGACTCAGCAGTTTCCTCTTCTTGTCTCACCTCCAGTTCTTGGGACTTGAGCTAGCAGCTTACATAACGATCGTGGAATTTGTCGATCTTCACAGCCTGTGAGCAAGAGTCCTGTTCCTCGACCTGCTGATCTTGGATTCTCCAGCCCCTGCAGCTACGTGAATCAGGAGAAACCTTGCGGTCTTGTCTGCTGATCTTGGAATTCGTTGACCTTCACAGCCTGTGAGCAGGAGCCCGGCTCTCCGAACTGCTGACCTTGGATTTGCCAGCTTCTGCGGCTGCGTGAATTGGGAGAGACCTCTACCCTGATCCACAGACTTGGGACGTTTTAGCCTCTACAATCGTGTGAGCTGTTTCCTTTATATAAATCTATATATATATACTCACACACTTTACTGGTTTTGCAGAGAACTCAGACTAAGACATTTGACTTTGTGAATTTCTGTTTCGTCCTTAATTTCTTCTATAACCCAGTATCTTTTGAGCAAGGTGTTGTTCAGTTTCCATGTGTTTGATTTTTTTTTCCTTGCTTTTTCTGTTATTGATTTCTACTTTTACGGCTTTATGATCAGACTATATGCTTTGTAATACTGCAATGCTTTGGATTCTGTTAAGGCTTGATGGCCTAATATCTGGTCTATTCTGGAGAATGTTCCATGTGCGTTGGAAAAGAAAGTATACTTGGCTGCTGTTGGGTGGAGTGTTCTGTATATGTCTATGAGATCAAGTTGGTTGATTGTGGCATTTAGATCTTCCCTGTCTTTACTGAGCTTCTTTCTAGATGTTCTGTCCTTCACTGAAAGTGGTGTGTTGCAGTCTCCTACTATTATTGTGGAACTGTCTCTCTCTCTTTTCAATGCAGTTAGAGTTTATGTATTTTTCTTTGGTTGTGTAACTATTTATTATGGTTATGTCCTCCTGGTGTATTGACCCTTTAATCATTATAGAGTGTCCTTCTTATACTTTGTGGTGGATTTTACTTTAAAGTCTATTTTGTCAGAGATCAATATTGCCACTCCAGCTCCTTTTTGATTACTGTTTCTTTGACGTTTTTCCATCCTTTGAGTTTTAGTTTGTTTGTGTCTTTAAATCTAAGGCGTGTCTCTTGAGGCACCATATAGATGGATCATTTTTAACGCATTCTGCCACTCTTTATTGGTGCATTTACTCCATTTACATTCAGCCTAATTATTGATAGGTATGAGTTTAGTGCTGTCAATTTGATATCTTTTGTTGTTGTTCAGTTTCTTTGTTCCACTTAATTTTCTGTGCTGAGTCTTTTTTTTATGTATTTTCTTCTCATCATTTTCATTGCTGTTGATTTTGTATATGCTAAGTCTTTTTGTTTTTCTTGTTTTTTATTCTGATGTGTAGGATTATTAATCTCCTTTGTGTTTACCTTAATATGTACACATATTTTTCTAAGTTTAAACCAATCTTTTATATCTTTATATCATCTTGACATCCTCTCCATATGAAGGACCTACAACTGCATTTTTTAGTTCCTCTTTTTTGTTTTAATGTTGTCATCTTTTACATATTGACGTCTCTGTTTCCTTATTTTCAGTGTTTTAGCTTTATTTTTGTGACTTCCCTATCTGGGTTGATATCTGGTTGCTCTGTCCTGTGTTCTAATCTTGGGTTGTCATCTGATGCTATTGATTTTCTAACTGGAAGACTCCCTTTAGTATTTCTTCTAAATTTGTATTGGTTTTTGCAAATTTCTTAAACTTCTGTTTATCTGGAAATGCCCTAATTTTGCCATCATATTTGAGAGACAGTTTTGCTGGACATATAATTCCTGGCAGGCAATTTTTTTCCTTCAAGGCTTTATATATGGCATCCCATTGCCTTCTTGCCTGCATGGTTTCTGCTGAGTAGTCCAAGCTTAGTCTTATTGACTCTCCTTTGTAGATAACTTTTCATTTTTCCCTAGCTGCTCTCAAGATTCTTTGTCTCTGGTTTTGGCAAGTTTGATTATAATATGCCTTGGTGACTTTCTTTGGGATCTACCTTGTGTGGGGTTCGATGAGCATCTTGGATATCTTCTCATTCTTCATATTAGGGAAGTTTTCTGGCAACAAATCTTCAACAATTCCCTCTGTATTTTCTGTTCTCCCTCCCCTTTTCTGGTACTCCCGTCACTCGTAGATTATTCCTCTTGAAAGAGTCCCACATTATTCTTATGGATTCTTCATTTTTTAAAATTCTTTTACCTGATTTTTCCTCAAATAAGTTGGTGTCAAGTGTTTTATCTTCAGTCTCACTAGTACTGACTTCCCTTACCTCAATTCTGCTCCTATGACTTTCTATTGAGTTGTCTAATTCCAAAATTTTATTGTTAATCTTCTGGATTTCTGTTTGCTTTCTCTCTATGGTTTTTTGCAGCCTGTTAAATTTGTCATTTTGCTCTTCTATCACTTTCTTATGTTCCTCTATTGCTTTGTGTGTCACTTGACTTGTTCTGCCTTTTGCCTTATCTCTTTCCTGATCTCTTGAAGAATTCTGTATATTAATCTTTTTTATTCTACTGCCTGTAATTCCAAGAAGTTCTCTTCCTCCGGAAGATTTCCTGATTCTTTGTTTTGGGAGCTTGTTGAAGCCATCCTGGTCTGCTTCTTTTTGATTTGATATTGACTGTTGTCTCTGAGCCTTCAAAGTTGTTCTATTTATTTATTTTATGTTTGCTTAACTGTGTCCTAGATTTCTGTTTTGTTTTGATATGTCCTAACTGGCTGCTCGTGTGAACTAGTTTGATAATAGGCGATTTCTGTTTTGTTTTGTCTTGATATATCCTAATAGGCTGCTCGTGTGAACTAGTTTGATTACTGGCACCTTTGAAGCTCTAACATTCTGTCACCAGGTGGTTAGATCTGTTACTAGGTATGTGAACCATTTACTTTTCTTGTATGGATTCAGTTCAGGTGTCCAGGTAGTCAATCACCAAGTGTGTGGTGCAGCCTCTCACGTACAGTCGTAGATGGGCAGGAGTAATTGGAGTAGGCACAGGTATCTGGCTGCAGTAAGGGGTCACGTCCTGAGGAAGGCAGAGGGCTGATAGCTGCCCCTAAGTGTCTGGGAGAAAAGCGAGTCCCTGTTCCCTAGAGCACGTAGATGTGTAGGTTTTGCATCTGGACTATTCACACCCAATGCTGTTGTTGGCTGTAAGGACTGGGAGGCACCACTTATTCTTGGACCCCTGTCGCAGGTGGCTAGGTGTTGTGGGTTGAGCCACCAGTCCTCAGGCCCTTGACGTGGGTAGGTGAGGACCCTGCTTAATGGGCAGAGTGGTGTCAAATGTCACAAACCTGCCACTCCACCATATAGGTGATACCGTGAAGTTAAGCTTCAGGTATATACCCTGTAGTACTGTGCTAATAAGGGCCTAAGCTGTTGAAATGGGCCCACACAGGTCTATGCAGGGGTTAAAGGCATTCAAAGTCTGTGGACCACTTATGCCTGTGCCTAGGCAAAGGATCTGTTGCTGCCCTGAGTTTTCGGCTTAGGCAAGCTTGCAAATTATTTTTTCCTGTTTGTTAATTTGCTTCCTCTCCATGGCTGGGAGAATGGCTCAGGGCGCGTGATGTGTCCTACTTCTGGCCCCGGGGAAGCAGCAAGTGCTGAAGACGGCCCAAGACCCAGTGCAAAGCAGGGAGGGAGCAGGTAAATGGGAGACAGAGTCTTCCCAAACTGGGTGTTTTTTATTCCACACAGTATGTTAGACGCATGTACTTATCTTCTGCCGACTGAGCGCTGCTTTTCACTGGTTCTGGAGGCTTGAGTAGACTCTCCGCCTGTAGGTCTCTCCTAAAGTGAAAACCACATCCTGAACGCTACTGCCTGCCTCACCACACACGCCAGCCAAGCCAGCCTGCAGGCTGCCGGTTCCTGCTGAATCAGGTCTGACAATTCCTTGCTGCTTCTAAACCATCTCTCTCCCCATGCCACTCAGTCTGATTTGTCAACTTTGCCTTTGATGTTCAGGGATCCTAGATTGTCATATAACTGATTTGTTTTTTCAGGTCTTTGTTGTAAGAGGGACCACTGGAAGCGTCTGACTACTCTGCCATCTTGGCCTCGCCTTTCAGTTCAAGTTTTAAAGAATATATCAGGGTTATACTCTCAGGGAGTCCTCCAGTCTCAGCTGGTCCAGTAAGTCTGGATTTTTTAAGAATTTGCATTTCTATTCCACATTTTTCTCCCATTCAATTAGGATCCATTTATTGTGACCCTGATCAGAATGGTTGGTAGTGGTAGCTGAGCACCATCTAGTTCTTCTGGTCTCAGTGTAGATGAGGCAGAGGTTCAGGTAGATTATTAGTCCTGTAGACTAGTTTCTTCTTTGTGTGTTTGGTTTTTGTCTTTCACTTTTGTTATGGGTCAGCAGAGACGAATAGTTGTATCTTAGATGGCCACTCAAAAGCTTTTAATACCCAGACACTACTCATGAAACTAGAATTTAGAACACAAACTATGAACTATATTAGGACTATGGGCCTATGCTTTCAAACCCAGAAAACCAATCCTGTGAAGGGTTTGGTTATGTCTACCAAGTATCCATAATTGTGGCCCCTATGTGTTTTTTATACATATGAAAATATATGCATGCCCACATATACATGTATACACATATATGCACTCATATATACACACATATATATACACCTACATGCATAGATATGTACCCGCACATATATTTTTTGGTTGTTGTTGCTGTTGTTGCAAAATTATGTATGCCATAGCAATTACCAAAAGTTCCTTCTTTCTTGTTTACATCTTAGTGTCATCATTTTTCTTGGTCAAGCTGTGCACACTTCACCCTCTTAGACGGTCGTTTTTAATTCTGCCTATAAAAATGGTAAGTAACATAGGGGCAGGGTCTCTACACTGGAATACAAATCCACCATGTCTGACAGATTACTTGGGCTTCAGTTTGCCTCTGCATGAGATGATGAAAGGACTAGGGAGATCATAGACTTCTACTCTTCTTGCTGACCATCTCTCTGTTAGATTCATCAGTAAAGCCTATTCCTTTACTTGTTTTGTATGATAATGTTGGATTCATCATGAGACTTGGTGTCTAGTGTGAAGAGTTGGATAACAGGCTTATAGGTATGATGGGAGGGGCTGTATCTTCTCTTCTGATTGCTTCTTGTTTCTTATTAAAGTTGTAGTTAGGTGTCACTGAGTCTGTTCAGACTCATAGCAACCTTATAGGACAGAGTAGAACTGCTCCATAGGATTTCCAAGGAGCAACTGGTGGATTCAAAGTGTTGACCTTTTGGTTAGCAGCCAAGCTCTTAGGCACTGCACCACCAGGGCTCCAAATAAAATAAGAGGCAAGGGAATTAACTAAGAGTGAGGATGAGGTGAGATGGTGAATATTTGAGAAGAAGAAAGAATGAAATACTACCTATGGGGTAGGAGAGAGAATGGGCCTACGATGTGTAATAATATTGCTGAGCAGTGCTAAAAGCACACTTGTGATTGTCAGTGGTCATGTATTTAAAGTGAATCCAGTCAGCATAGTGTGTCTCACCTCAAACTGGGCCAGAGGGTAAGGAGGACATTAATGCCGTTGGTCCCCTGAATAGACACAAATATGATAAAGCTTTTCAGTGCTTTCCCATGGCTTTTAGAATGAAGTAAAAATTCCATGTTACCCACAAAAACCTTTTATGTTCCACCTCCTGCTCACCTTTAGCCTCATCTCGTATCACCCCCACCTTTGTTCTCTTATACTACGGTCACGTGGAGACTATTTTTTGTCTTCGAAATTGGCATGCTGTATCCCTCCTTGGAACATCTGCACATGTTATTTTATCTCCACAGAATGTTCATATTTGTACTCTTTCATAATAAGTGCATAGCATTGTGATGGTTAAGATTGTATGTCAACTTGGCTGGGTCATGATTCTCAGTGGCTTGGCAGTTGTGTAATGAAGTAGTTTGACAATTATGTAATATAATTTGGAAGTTATGTAATGATTTAGTTATCCTCCATTTTGTGATATAGTCATCTCCATAATGTGATCAGCCAATCAGTTGTAAGGAGAGTTTCCCTGGGGGGTGTTTCCTTGGGGGTGTAGACGTTCTGGCAAAGCTCTCTAGCATTTGCTTGCTCTGGATCCTGCATCCAGCTCATCATCATCTGACCTCCCGTTCTTGAATTCATCAGCCTCCACAATCTGTGGGTCAGCAGTCTGCCATCTGATCTGCTGATATTGGGTACATCAGCCCCTGAAGCTACATGAATCAGAAAAAGCCTCCAGTCAGACGTCTGACCCAACTGCCAGCCTCTACAACGGCATGAGCCAATTCCTTGAGAAAAATTTCCCTCTCTCTCTCTGCCCATATATACATATACATATACATATATATACACATATATACATATATACACATATATATACATACATACATACGTACATATATATACCCACATATATATATAAACATATATATATACTTATATATATATACACATATATACGCTTCACTGGTTTCCCTTCTCTAGAGAACCTAAACTAAGACAGTCATCTTTCCGAACAGATCTAAAACAGAAGTGGCTCTCTGAAGCTTTTTTGACTGCCTCTAGGCTAATAAATATATCCTGTTTTTTTTTATGGTATATTGTTTCAGAATGCAAGCTCCAAGTAGTCATGGATCCTGGCTGCCTCATTCCCATACGAAATACTTAATAAATGCTTATTGAATGAACTCTTTCTCAGTTCTATTTTATGAATAATCTGTTATCAATGAGACTCCTAGAATATTCTGTGAAAATGGTTTAAAACTACAAATATATGCAATTCTAACTATAGAGTTATTATTGTCTTAGTTAATTAGTGCTGCTATAACAAAAATACCACAAATGGGTGGCTTTAACAAACAGAAATTTATTTTCTCACAGTTGAGGAGGCTGCAAGTCCAAATTCAGGGTGCTGGCTCTAGGGGAAGGCTCTCTCTCCCTGTCAGCTCTGGAGGAAGGTCCTTGTCTCTTTGAGCTTCTGCTCCTGGGTGACTTTCATGTGGCTTGGCATCTCTCTTACCCCATCTCTGATGTGTTCACTCATTCAATCTCTTTTATATCTTAAAAGAGATTGACTCAAGATACACCTTACATTAATGCTGCCTCACTAACATAACAAGGACAACCCATTCCCAAATGGGATTATAACCACCATCATAGAGGTTAGGATTTACAACACATATTTTTAAGGGACATAATTCAATCCATAACAGTTAAAAACAGGAAAAAAGGAGAGTTTTCATTTGGAACAAAACTGTCTACAATCTGGAGTAAGAGGGTGTGGGAAAAAAGAAATATATGCTCGAGTTGAGAGGCTAAAATATGAAATTAACTCCAATACTGTTACCGAACCTGGACAGGTGGGTCCTTGTCTGGCACGCTGACTTGCCAATTATCTGGATACTGGTCTTTGAGAAAGAGAAAGTAACTTTATTGCAATGCGTAGAGCAAGGAGCCAAGAGGAAGTTCCTCAGATCTGGCTGTCTGAGCCACTGGGAAGCAGGGCTTTTATGCGATTTGGACAGCAAGATGGCCACCACACAGGTGTACTGGGGAGGGAAAATTCTAGAAGGCAGCCAAGAAACAGGAGGTGATGTGGTTCTTGTTGGACCTCTTGCTTCGGAATAGGGTTCGGATGATGATTTTCCTTCTGATTCGTTCCTTCTGTTGCTGCATCCTCTGTTGAGGTCAATAAGCAGTCACAGCTGGCCCCTATGCACATGCAGGGCAGGCCAAATCTAGCTGAGGTTAGTTTAAGGACTAATCAAAATTTACTGGCATTCATAAGGTCAGGTTACAATATCTCAACGTGTTGCCATCGGGTCAATAGGGACTCATAGAGACCCCACAGAACAGAGTAGAACTGTCCCCAAAGGGTTTCCAAGGAGCAGCTGGTGGATTCTAACTCCCAACATTTTGGTTAGTAGCCTTAGTTCTTAACCACTACAACACCAGGGCCTAAATTATTTGTAATCAAATTAGAAATCTAAGAAAAGCATATTTTGGATTTTGCAAAGCACTGTAAATCATACAATCACATCTGTATAATCAGAAAATGTCATTTCCATTGCTGTTAAACCTAGGGAGGGATACAAATATTTATCAGTGTGGAATATATGTATACTTTTTTAGCTTTCAGAAATTACAAATTGAATTTTATTATTTCAGGGTTTGCATAGGGTTGCTATGAATTGGAATCAATTCGATAGCAACTTTTTTTTTTTTGGTTTTATATGACTTTGAATGAAGCAAAGACTTGATAGAATTATACTCTACTCGCCAGAATTTTTAAGTTGTCCCTTGATTTCAGAAAAAATTCAGTTCACAATCACAATTACACACTGGTTTAATGTTTTTAGAGGAATGTATGCTATTAATGAAAGACTTTAAGGAAAAATACATTCAAAATTTCTGGATGAGTATAAACTCCTTTGTGCAATGGTAACTGATAAAGCAAGAAGAAAGGACAGTTATTTTAGATTTCAGTCAAAGTACCTGAAACACAATACTTAATCATATTTTTAATCGTCAATGACTTCCAATGGGCACAAAAATTATCTCCCACCCACTCACTCTCAGTTGAATTGTGAAGAGGTTGGAAAGAAGATACCCGCTGGTGGAAGTTAATTTAAAAGGATTGAGGATGACAAAGTTTAAAGAGATGTTAGAGTTAGGAGAACTCACATGTGAATTCTCTTTCCACCACTGATTTACCCCATCTGTCACTTCCACTAAACTGTGAGCTGCTTAAGGATTTCTCTGCATATGAGAATCCCTAGTACAGAGTAGGTTCCAAATATTCCTTGCACTGACCTTTCCCAAGTTGTCATAAATCAGAGGCATAGATTCTTTCATTTCCTTACCACATTTGTTCCGTCTAGGTCAAAATTACGGTACCCATTTCCTTGATTATTAGCAGTGTATCCCTACCCAATCTCCCAATCTCTCAGGTGCATAACTGGGGCTTTTAATATTGAAAGGGCAATTTTAATAAGGTTTAAACGTGTTTTTAATAATAGTCCCAATAATCTGTTGTTGTTCTGAATAAATGTTTGTATTTACATTAGTCTTGACAATTATTGAGTACTTTTAATATCACAATTATATATAAGCCTCACAACAGTCCATTGGGGAAAAAAGAATATTTCATGTTAATCTTCCATTTATAGGTGAGGAAACTAAAGCTGAGAAAGATTAAACAATTTGCTAAATCCTGCATCTCCCCCATCCATTTCCTTGCCATGGCCCAGTAAGTAGAAGAGGTGAAATTTGATTCCATGTTCTTTCCTTCTAACTCAGTGCTCTTTCTAAGGTGCTCCTTTGCCCTTCTTTTATAGTAAGTGATGGAGTTTTTCCCAATGTAATTTTTGGATGAGAGGAAAACCATGAAAAATTAGAGTTTCAAACTGATAATGAGTCTACATTTTTTTTTTTTTTAACTTTAAGGTAATACCAATATCCTCTTTATTCAACTTTTATTTACTAAATATATATATGGAAATTAAATTCCAAGCATTGTTTTAGACACTGAGGGTGCTGTAAATGAGATAGTCTAGTCATTGCCCTATAGTCACGGAATGTAAAGTCTAGCAGGGAATACAAGGAATTGCTTTGTTGTCGTTAGGTGCTGTCAAGTTGGTTCCAACTCATAGCGCCCTACGTACAACAGAACAAAACACTGCCGGGTCCTGCGACATCCTCAAAATGATTGTTATACTTGAGCCCATTGTTGCAGCCACTGTGTCAATCCATCTCATTGAGGGCCTTCCTCTTTTTCACTGACCCTCCACTTTACCAAGCATGATGTTCTTCTCTAGGGACTGATCCTTCCTGATAACATGTCCAAAGTATGTGAGACGTAGTCTTGCCATCTTTGCTTCTAAGGAACATTTGGCTGTACTTCTTTCAAGGTAGATTTGTTCGTTCTTTTGGCAGTCCATGGTATATTCAATATTCTTCGTCAACACCACAATTCAAAGGCATCAATTCTTCTTCGGTCTTCCTTATTCATCGTCCAGCTTTTGCATGCATATGAAGCAACTGAAAATACCATGGCTTGGGTCAGGTGCACCATAGTCTTCAAGGTGAGATCTTTGCTTTTCAACACACTTTAAAGAGGTCTTTTGCAGCAGATTTGCCCAATGCAATGTGTCCTTTGATTTCTTGACTGCTGCTTCCATGGGTGTTGATTGTGGATCCAAGTAAAATGAAATCCTTGACAACTTCAATCTTCAATCTTTTCTCCGTTTATCATGATATTGCTTACTGGTCCAGTTGTAAGGATTTTTGCTTTCTTTATGTTGAGGTGTAATCCAGTCTGAAGGCTGTAGTCTTTGATCTTCATCAGTAAGTGCTTCAAGTCCCCTTCACTTTCAGCAAGCAAGGCTGTGTCATCTGCATAATGCAGGTTGTTAATGAGTCTTCCTCCAATCCTGATACCACGTTCTTCTTCATACAGTCCAGCTTCTCAGATTATTTGCTCAGCTTACAGACTGAATAAGTGTGGTGAAAAGATACAACCCTGGCACACAACCTTCCTGACTCCAAACCACATTCTGTTCCAACGATTGCCTCTTGATCCATGTACAGGTTCCTCACGAGCACAATTAAGTGTTCTGGAATTCCCATTCTTTGCAAGTTTATTATAATCTGTTATGCTCTACACAGTTGAATGCCTTTGTATAGTGGATAAAACACAGGTAAACAGCTTTCTGGTATTCTCTGTTTTCAGCCAGGATCCATCTGACATCAGCAGTGATATCCTTGGTTCCATGTCCTCTTCTGACTCTGGCTTGAATATCTGGTAGTTCCTTGTTGATATACATCTGCAGCTGCTTTTGAATGATCTTCAGAAAAATTTTACTTGTGTGTGATATTAATGATATTGTTCAATAATTTCCTCATTTGGTGAGATTTAAAATAAAATAAGTTAAGTGCAATCAAAGAGCTAGTATGAGGAGGAGATGCATTTAAGCCACATGTAATAGTTCCAGAATGACTTCCTGGACAATGTGTTTTAAAACTGAGACCAAGGGCTACATAAGAGAAGGAAAGCATTTTTAAAGACATTTCAAGTTGTCTTCTATACTTTAGAAGCCTGCACATGGTCCTCAGACTGTCCTTATCAATCCCTATAGTGCTTGTCATTGCAAGGCAATGGGGCCATATTGATGATTCTACTTTGGGGGTGCAGAGAAGTCTGGCAGTCATTTAATTTCTATTAGTGCTGCAACGAGCTGTTCACTAGAGAGAGTCAATTCTTTGCTTTTCTAAGCTCTACTGAAAAAGGCTTCTTTGGTTTAGGTTCCTAGGAAATACTAGCTTAAAAAAATATCCCTAGTTGCTAGAAGTTTCCATCTTCATTACTGACCTATAGTATGGAAGTGACATTTGTATTAACTGTTAACCATCATATTATTTCAAGAAAGAGAAAACCCTAGAATAATAGAGAACGGGTAAAAAAGAGCAAACGAATGTTTATGTTGTACCTACTTTATGCCAAGCACCGTACATATATTACCTAATGGAATTTTAGACCTAGCAATTCTAGTAGGTAGATAATATTCCCATTTTATGGACAAGAAAAAACTTAGGATCAAAGAATTTTAAGAATTTGCTTAAGGTGATTTCTAGTAAGGCATAGAGTCAGTATTAAAACCTAGACCTGTATGATTCAAAAGTCCATTTGTATTTTTTTTTCACCACACAACAGAGAGTTGGAAGGACCTTTTAACAATCAGCTAGTCAACAGCTATATTTTATCATTCTGGAAACTGAGGTACAAATTAAGTAATGTTCCAAAAGAAACAAGTCATGGGGGAATGATAAAAAAGGGAATGTAAGTCTTTTGACTTTAGGTCATTGGTCTTTTCACTAAAATTACTGTAGTTTATTTTCACAATGGATCACCTTTGATATCTGCAGTACAACTTAGGAAAAAAGAACCTTATCATGAGTCTCTGAACACATGCATCTTCGCTCAAGAGTTTCCTATATTTAATAATATTTATCTTCCATGTTCCTGTAAAAAAGTATGTTGAGCATTGACTAAGCGTTTGCATTTGAAGTTCAATAGAGGCTGAAATTTGATTCCTGCCTGAGATAGGTGCCCTGGCAAATATGGAGGAGTTGGGATCTACTCATTAGAACCATTAAGTATAGAAATTTTCAAATTTCTTAATGGGAGAAAGAACTACAGTCCTAGAAGGAAAAACCGAGGAGTTATCTCTTGTCAAAAGGGCAAATAAGGAGCTTTTACATCACTCTAAGCTAGACCCTTTGTGTGAGGAATTTAAGATCCAGGTTTAGTTTTAAATGATGTAGCAAAACAATAGCAGAAAACGTAGACCTCACCTGGCCCTAATGCCTTCTGCCTCCTCACTAAACCCACCTACTATTTACATGAATCAAATGATTACAAAACTTGAAGGCAAGAGCGACTATGGAATATTTTTGACATAGACTAAATTTACCATTGTCACACTCCCACATTCTCTTTCAAGCTACCTTATATCTTTTTTGGACATGAGCTGGAAATAAATAAATAACCTCCACTGCAGTCTCTTTTTCCTTCTTTCACCTCTCTTAAGTGCCGTATCTTGCACTGGTAGTTATCAATTTGGATTTCATTTTATTTATTTATTTTGTTTCCAGATAATAACTTAATGTGATATCATTCACATACTTTGCTTTTATTCTCTTTATTTCTACATGTTAAAATATAGTGTATCTTTATTACAAAAACTAAAAAAAAATATATGGATGTATATAAGCAGGGAAGTCCCTGAGTGGCACAGTTTGGGCTCAGCTACTAACTTAAAGGTTGGCAGTTTGAAGCCACCCAGTGGTGCCTGGGAAGGAAGGCCAGTAGATCTGCTTCCATAAAAATTATAGCCAAGAAAACCCTATGGAGCAGTTCTACCATATTTTCAAGAAAATTAACATTTGGTCTACATTTGTTTGCCAACCAGGCCCTACACTCCCCCCAAGTATTTTCATAAGCACTGTACGCTAATTTAAAAAATATTTTTTGGCACGAAAAATACCCTTGCACAGAGGAGGGCACAGTTGGCAAAAACACTTAAGAAAGTATGGTTATTTGCATAAAAATAGAGGACTCTATAACACATGGGGTCGCCATGAATCAGAATTGACTTAATGGCAAGGGATATTTTTTGGTTTATATAAGCAGGATGTGAAAGTCCTTGTTATACAATCTAATTCCAAATGATGAATCACATTAATACTTTGGTATATACTGTTGCAGACTGGATCAACGAAAAAGAGTTTTCATTTGAAAGGAGGAAAGAAGTTGGCAGGTGGAAGGTGTGTAACTATGCTGATGAGAAGGGAAGTCAAAGGACAACCCTGACCATAAGAATCAGCACAAAGCTGACTGCTATGCTGTGGAGGTCAAATATAACCCCATACGCAACTTCTCTATCATTTCTGACACCAGCTTTTCTGACACTGCTTCTCCAATGGGTTCCATAATTCATTGCAAAGGTTCACAAAGCACTCACAGAAACACCACAACTGCTATCTTAGTTGAGTTCTCAAAAGGAGCAAAACCAGTGAGACACATACACACAGAGAGAGAGAAATTTATACTTCAAGGAAATGGCTCACACAATTGTGGGAGCTTCCAAGTCCACAGTTGAGGCTGCAAGCTAGAGACCTCTGCTGGCTGACCATTCTGAGGGGGCTGGCAAATCCAAAATCTGCAGGTCACTTGGCAGGCCAGAGACTTCTGCAGGCTTAAGTCTCAAGATACTGAGATCTGCTGGCAAGAAGAATGCAGGCTCCAAAGACAGTGAACTCTGCCAAAATATCCATTTATATTCTGTAGGCAGACTACACGCCCGAAGAAATTCCCCTTTCAACTGATTGATCGTATCAGTTCACATCATGGATGGTGATTACATTACAGAACAGCAATCAGGCCGGTATTTTCCTAAACCACTGAAAATCATAGCCTAACTACGTTGACAGATAAATTAACCATCACAATTGCAATAACAACTTTAATAACAAAACAAAAACCCATTGGCGTCGAGTCCATTCAGACTCATAGCGGCCCTATAGAACAGGGTAGAACCGCCCCATAGTTTCCAAGGAGCGCAGGGTGGATTCGAACTTTTGACATTTCAGTTAGCAGCTGTAGCACCTAACCACTACACCACCAGCGTTTCTGATAAACTTACTGGAAAAGAAGAGGACATGCCTTCCCGACTACTCCCCGTGGACCTGCCGCCCCTAACCACACTGGACCGGCGACCCCCCCAAAGATCTTTAAACCTCTGCGCCAAGATGGGCTATGTACCTGTACAAGGTGGTGGGCAAGGGAGGGATCCGCCCGTCGCCTCGACGCGGATCCCCAGCTGCAGCCGCCCGCGGGACGCAGAACCACGGCGCTGCCGGCCCATGACGGGAAACGCCCCCGCGCCCCCTCCGCCGTTGCCGGTGGGACCAGTCACCCAGAGCGGGGCCACCCCCACCGACAGGCTCCTCCCAACCGCCTCCCTCTCCCCCACCCCGCGACAACGAACGGGCGACACTCGGGACAGGCCCCCATCCCTCCCCGCACCCGCGCAACCCAGGCTCCTTGCCACAGACAGCGCAGGGCGACGGCGGGACGTGTGGACGCGGGCAGACGGTGGAGGGGGGGGAGGCGGGCGAAAGCCTGAACGAGCCCGGAAGGTCAGCGAGGAGAGGCCAAAGGGAGGGGCAGAAGAAAGGCAGGGCGGGGCGGACAGAAGACGAGCGTGGGGGTTCCCCCGCCCAGGGTGGGCGCCGGGTAGCGGCCGGCAGCGGCAATCCCTGACCGCCACCACCACTTCCCAACCCCCGCGGGCTCCGCGGTGGAGAAGGAAGGCGTAGTGGGGAAGGAGGGCCCGCGGCGCCACGTGCATCCCAAGACGCGCCGGGGACCCGCCCAATGGGCGGGTGAGCGACTGGGGGGGAGGGAGTGGGACACCGACGCCGGAGACGGGGTGCGACCCTCGACTCTCGTTCCACGTCGCGCGGGAGGGAGGAGGACGACGAGGCGGCGGTGGCGGAGGGGTGACCACTGGCGGGGAGGTTCCGCCTTGAACCGCCTCCCTCTGACGACAGCTTCCAGCCGACCCACGGACCCCTGCCAGAAGCCAAGGCAGGGCCCGCCCTCCGACCGAGCCACCCGTCACGAACGCTCTCTCACTCTCTCGTGACGCAGGAGCGCCGCGCCGGCCCGCCCACGCCTGAGCGCGACAACCGCCAACTAACTCTCTCCTTGTTACGACTTTTATTTCCTCTAGATAGTCAAGTTGGACCTTTACTTAGTCGAGTTCGACCGTCTTCTCTGCGCTCCGCCAGGGCGGTCCTGGCGGAGCCTATCAGAGGGCCTCACTAAACCATCCAATCGGTAATAGCGATGGTCGGTGTGTACAATTGCTACTACCGACAGAATGGTTTAATAACAGAACAATATAAAAACAAAATATATGCATAGGGTGAAGTCTGGGAGGGGTCCCAGCAAAGGGCCTCAGTGGCTCAAAGGAGACTCTCTTACCTTTCTCGAAACTCACTGTTCATTCTCATCCACCAGGAACCATTCTGTGATGTCACTCTGCAGGCTTCCATCTTGGACTCCACTGTCTGCGGCTACTCTCAGCTGGTTCCTGCCTCCACCTGGCCACCTCCAGGACAGATCTAAGATGGCCCCTGCTCTGCGGACCGCCCTGTTTGGGGCAGCCCCTGCTCTCAGAGTGTTACAGCTCTAGGCCAGGGTTCTGCCTTTACATTCTGCTGCCACTGTCTGGGTCGGCTTGTATCCGCCTCTTCTGGGACCATTGCAGCCTCTTCCTCCATTGCCCTTGCAGGTTTACCTTGTCTGGGAAGGTTATAGTGGAGAACCCTGTGTCCAAAGGACACGCTCCTCTCCTAGCTCTTGTCAAACAGGAGACCCGGTTTGAGTGTGTATGTTCTAGGGTTTTTGTCACTGGGCAGCAGCCTAGGAAATCCAGGTAAAGTTCAACTACTGAGGGGGCCTCACCCCCAGCCAATCCTGATAAAGGTCAACTACTGTGAGGGCGTGGGGGCCAGCCAACCCAGTTAAACATCAGACCAGGTGGGGCTCACCAGCCAATCCAGGTAAATGTTGGTCACCAGGCGGGTCTTCCCAGCCAATGCGGATAAAGGTCAACCCAGGCGAGGCTCAGGGACCAGGACCAAAGGCCAAATTCCTTTTTGGTAAGGTGATTCACATCACGCAGGAAGGGATTCTGATAACTTCTTTGAATAACACTGTTTCTTCTGCCATCCACATTAAACATTATCACTATAGACCTACTTTATAAGTAAGGACATTTTTACCTCTGTATTTCCTTCAGCTTTCCTCTCCCTTCTTCAATGTATCATTAGTAACCTGTATTTTAAATTATCGGGGTTGATGACATCTACCTTTTGTAGACAGTTACTTGGCCAACCAACAAAAAGAAAACCGTATTTATGCCTATTCCCAAGAAAGGTGATCAAACTGAATGTGGAAATTACCGAACAATATCATTAATATCACACACAAGTAAAATTTTGCTGAAGATCATTCAAAAGCGCCTGCAGATGTATATCAACAGGGAACTGCCAGAAATTCAAGCCAGATTCAGAAGAGGACATGGAACCAGGAATCTCATTGCTGATCTCACATGGATCCTGGCTGAAAACAGAGAATACCAGAAAGATGTTTACCTGTGTTTTATTGACTATGCAAAGGCATTTGACTGTGTGGGTCATAACGAATTATGAATAACATTGTGAAGACTTGGAATTCCAGAACACTTAATTGTGCTCATGAAGCAGTTGTTTGAACAGAACAAGGGGTTACTGCATGATTTAAAGTCAGGAAAGGTGTGCTTCAGGGTTGTGTCGTTTCACCATACTTAATTCAGTCTGTAGGATGAGCAAATAATCTGAGAAGCTGGACTGTATGAAGAAGAACATGGCATTAGGATTGGAGAAAGACTCATTAACAACCTGTGGTATGCAGATGACACAACCTTGCTTGCTGAAAGTGAAGAGGACTTTAAGCACTTACTGACGAATATCAAAGGCCACAGCCTTCAGTATGGATTACACCTTAACATAAAGAAATCCTCACAACTGGACCAGTAAGCAATATCATGATAAACGGAGAGAAGATTGAGGTTGTTGAGGATTTCATTTTACTTGGATCAACCATTGACACCCATGGAAGCAGCAATCAAGAAATCAAACGACACATTGCAAATCTGCTGCAAAAGACCTCTTTAAAGTGTTGCAAAGCAAAGATGTCACCTTGAAGACTAAAGTGTGCCTGACTCAAACCATGGTGTTTCCAGTCACCTCATATGCATTCGAAAGCTGGACGATGAGCAAGGAAGATAGAAGAATTGACGTCTTTGAATTGTGGTGTTGGTGAAGAATATTAAATATACCATGGACTGCCAAAAGAATGAACGAATCTGTTTTGGAAGAAGTACAACCAGAATGCTCCTTAGAAGCAAGGATGGCGAGACTACGTCTCACGTACTTTGGACATGTTATCAGGAAGGATCAGTCCCTGGAGAAGAACATCATACTTGATAAAGTAGAGGGTCAGTGAAAAAGAGGAAGACCCTCAACGAGATGGATTGACACAGTGGCGGCAACAATGACCTCATGCATTACAACAATGGTGAGGATGGTGCGGGACCAGGCGGTATTTCATTCTGCTGTACATAGGGTCGCTTTGAGAAGGAACCGGCTGGATATCACCTAACAATAACAACAACTTTCTGTTCTGTAATCATAATCAAATATCTCCTACTTTGTTAATGATTGGTTTTTATCAGATGGAAATCAGCACACAGTGTTTATATCACTGTGACCATGTAAATATTGTATGATGCAGGGACACTGTTTACTAGAAGTTATTATTTCTCCTGATATTCTACTACAACTATTTTCATTGCATCTTTGTTCAAACCATCTTACAGAGGAAAATAAAACTGATATTTTATTTCCACATTGTATATCGCTTTTATTTTTTAATTTTTTCTGGTTGTAGTTGAGTGTTTTATGGTCAGAGAATATTTCTTTAATTCTTTCAACGTTTTGAAATTCATTAAGCTACTATCTATGGCACAATAGCCAGTCAATTATTATATATGTTCAATAGAGTTATGAAGAAATGTTGTATTATATATATATGATGTACAATACAAAATATATCTGTTAGATCAAATGTATAAATATATCACCAAATTCTTTACAGACATGGTTCTTATTAGTCTGCTGGATCAGATAAGAAATCAAAGTGAGTGTTATCGTTTTTATTTCTTTTTGAATCTTCACAAAATTGGTTAATATATACAAAATATTTAGCAGGCAACCTGACAGAATAAAATTTCATAAATGCTGCTTACTGATATTATTATTAGGATTATATATCTGATGCTTCATAACTTTGACATATGAAATTTGATAATTTTTTTTTACAGTGGTTACAGATAGATTTTTTTTTTTAATTGTACTTCAGGTGAAGGCTTACGGAACAAACAGTTTCTCATGAAACAGTAGTACACATATTGTTTTATGACATTGGTTAACAACCCCACAATATGTCAACCCTCTCCCTTCTCGACCTGTCTTTTTTGGTGAAAATACACATAGCCAAAGATACACT
>NW_004444160.1:3186381-3187630 GCF_000243295.1 Trichechus manatus latirostris
GATTTTCTTTTGGGGTCTCTTCTATATGGGGTTCGTTGATCTTCTTGGATGGCCAGCTTTTCATCTTTCATGATATTGAGGAAGTTTTCTGTCAGCAGTTCTTCAATGATCCTCTCTGTGTTTTCTGTTTTCTCCCCATGTTCTGGAACTCCAATCACTCACAAATTTTTGCTTTTGATTGTGTCCCACATAAGTCTCAGGGTATCTTCATTTTTCTTTGTTCGTTTTTCTTAGTTTTCCTTAAACAGAGTTGTATCCACGTGTTTGTCTTCAATTCCACTGATCGTGCCTTCCACCATTTCACATCTGCTTCTCATCCCTTCTATGATACTGTGCATTTCTGAAATCTTGTTGTTTATCTTTTGGATTTCTAATTGTTGTTTTTGTATGATTTCTAGTTATGAATTTATTTTGGCATATTGTTCCTGCATTAGTTTCCTGAATTCTTCCAGTTTTTGGTCTGTATTTTCCATGAATTTGTCTATTTTTTCCTCATTTTTGTCTGGTTTTTGCTTCAGATCTTGGATAATTCTTAGTAGTAGAGATTTGAATTCCCTATTAGGTAGTTGTAGTGCCTTTGCTTCCACTGGAAAGTCATCTGGTGTTTATTTTGAATGCCTACTGGAACCATCATGTCCTTTTTTTATAAATGTTTTGATATTGTCTGCTGTCTTTGGGACATTCAGTAGTTATTTTTATCATTTATTGATTGTAGATTTGTTTGTTTCATCGTTTTTTTTAAAATTTGGCTATATCTGAGCAGGCAGGCTGTGTATTCTTTGTTGTTTTCTCGTCTGTGGGCACAATACTTTTCGTCTCCTTCTCCAATTGGCAGGGTCAGTCACTCAGATATGGTACAGCAGAGAAGGTCTAGCTGAAGAGGAGTTCCTGGGATGGGTTGTTTGTGGCACTTACTACAGCCACCAGGGTGGGTCCATAATCAGTGTAGGGCAGGTTCCAGTAGGCCGTGCCTGTGCTGCTTGGTGGTGTGATGTTAAGCACATCTTGCAGGTAGGTAGGATGTAGCAGGGACATTGTTATGTGTGGAGCTAAAATGGATATGGGAGAGAGGAGAGAGGAACAGGAGCGAAAAACATACAAACAAACAAAAAAGAATGCTAGGGGAGCTTGCCGTTGGAGTGGAGAGATGAGAGACTATGAAATGGAGAAAAACTAAAACGGGAAGAGGAAGAAAGAAAAGAAAAGAATGAATAAATAAAAATCAGAAAGGTTAAAGAACAGCAAAGTT
>NW_004444160.1:3188830-3220077 GCF_000243295.1 Trichechus manatus latirostris
TTCAGGATTGTTGTTTTCTCTGTTTGGCTTAGTTTTTCGGATCTTTGCTGTGGAGGGATGGTGTGGTTCTTCTGCCTAGAGTGCCATTTTGCCAGAACCTTGAAATTTGATAATTTTATATGATTGGGGATGGTTCATATAATCAAGAAGAAACCTACAATTATTTTTCCTTTTAAAATACTTTTGCCTGTGGATTCAACTTTGTTTCATACTAGCCTTCTTTCACCTCTGTCATGGATCGAATTGTGTCTCCCAAAAATACATGTATCAATTCGCCTAGGCCACGATTCCCACTATTGTGTGATTGTCTACCATTTTGTCATCTGATGTGATTTTATTATGTGTTGTAAATCCTATCTCTATGATATTAAATAAATGGGATTAGTGGCAGTTATGTTAATGAGACAGGACTCAGTCTACAAATTTAGATTGTGTCTTAAGCGGATCTTTTTTGAGATATAAAAGAGAGACATAAGAACATCATACCACCAAGAAAGCAATGGCAGGAGCAGAGCACGTCCTTTGGCCATCCAGTTCCTGTGCTGAGAAGCTCCTAGACCAAGGGAAGCTTGACGACAAGGACCTTCCTCCAGAACAGACAGAGAAAGCCTTCCCCTACAGCTGGCACTCTCAATTTGGACTTCTAGCCTCCTAGACTGTGAGACAATAAATTTCTCCTTGTTAAAGCCATCCACTTGTGGTATTTCTATTGTATCAGCCCCAGATAACCAAGACAAACTGCTTTTTTTTTTGCATTTAAACTGAAACTTTAAGAATCACATTGTCTTATGCATGTCCATTCTAAATAGCATAGAGCAAATTTTTGTTTTTAATCTGATGTGGAGTAATTTTTCTTTTAGTAATTGTATTTATTTGATTTATAGCAATTGTTATAATGTCTGTGGCCTAACTTCTCTCAACGTATATATGTGTGTGTATATATATATGTTTTTGTGTTTCCTTTTTTTCCCTTTTGGTATAAGTTCTGCTCCTGCCTACCCATAATTTTGAAGGTATATATACACTTCATTTCTATTAGTTTGCTGTCTCTCTCTCTATATATATATAGTTTGCTATATATATATATTTTAATTTGCCTATTCTTTTTTATTTGAACAACTTTTTTAAAATAATCTTTTATGTTTCTTTTGTAGTATTACAAGTTTTTTTATTATTATACTTTAGATGGTTTACAGAACAAACTAGCTTCTCATTAAACAATTAGTACACATATTGTTTTGTAACATTGGTTACCAACCCTACAACATGTCAACACTCTCCCTTCTCAACCTTGAGTTCCCTATTACCAGCTTTCCAGCTTTCCTGTCCCCTCCTGCCTTCTAGTGCTTGCTCCTGGGCTAATGTGCCCCTTTAGTCTGGTTTTGTTTTATGGGCCTGTCTAATCCTTGGCTGAAGGATTAGAATGAAGGTGACTTCATTACTGAGCTAAAAGGGTGTCCAGGGGCCATACTCTTAGGGTTTCTCCAGCCTCTGTCAAGCCAGTAAGTCTGGTCTTTTTTTGTGAATTGGAATTTTGTTCTACGTTTTTCTCCAGCTCTGTGCGGGGCCCTCTGTTGTGATCCCTGTCAGAGCAGTCAGTGGTGGTAGCCGGTCACCATCTAGTTGTACTGGACTCAGTCTGGTGGAGGCCGTGGTAGTTGTGGTCCATTAGTCCTTTGGATTAATCTTTCCCTTGTATCTTGTTTTCTTCATTCTCCCTTGCTCCAGACGGGTTGAGACGAGTGGAGTGTCTTTGATGGCCACTCACAAGCTTTTAGACCCTAGACACTACTCACCAAAGTAGAATGTAGAAAATTTTCTTTTTAAAGGATAGCTACGAGTTGGAATCGACTCAACGGCTACAAGTTTTGGGTGGTTTATGCCAGTTGAGCTAGATGTTCCCCAAGACCATGAATATTGAATATATTGTGGACTGCCAGAAGAATGAACAAATCCGTTTTAGAAGAAGTACAGCCAGAATATTACTTGGAAGGGAGAATGGCAAGACTTCAGCTTGCTTATTTTGGACACGTCATCAGTAAAGGCCAATTGCTAAAAAAGGACATCCTATTTGATAAAGTAGAGGATTAGCAAAAAGGAAGGAAACCCTCTATGAGACAGACTGACACAATAAACCAAAACAATGAACTCAAACATATCAACAATTATGAAGATGATGCAGGACCAGGTAACATTTGGTTATTTTATCCATAGGATCGCTATGAGTTGGAGCCCACTCGTCGGCAGCTAACAACAACTTATATTTTATTTTACCAACTTCAGAAATAAAATGGTAACTATAGGTATTCTACTATGAAATATATTAGAATTAGTTTACTCCAAGTTCCTCCCACTTCTACTAAGACATCCAAATTTTTACCTTCAGTCTCAGTTAATTTTAATTATTTTGGTATAAATTTTTATCATGTAGCTCTTCTTTCATGATCAGTAACACTTTTCTGTTTTTTTAACCATAATTAACATAATTACTTAGACTTGTTTTAATTTTAAGGTATTGCTTGCCCTCTGCAAGTTCTTTTATGTAATGTGTCATTATTGTTTACGTCTTTATTTTGATTTATCTCATGTTTGGCAGTTTCACACAATTAAGTAGTTTTCTTATTCTTTCTAGACTACTTTAGGTTCTAGCAACTGCAACTTTAATAAAACACCTAAGTAGTTGGTGTCTCTGGAATTTTTGTGTCTATGTGTGTTTGCATTTTATGAGAAGAGGGTGATTAGCTATCATCAAATTTTTAAATAAATATGTTTGAAAAGTGTTTCCTAATCTATGGTCCAAGGCACCTAGAAGGTCTAGAGGTTATTATAAAATATAGTTAAGTCTATATGAACATATATATACAAATAGCACAACTATTACCATGAAGAATCTTTAATATTTTTCATGTTAAAGGGAAGTTCTTATACTGGGGAGCTTATAATCCAATTTATTAGAGAGTTTCATCATAAAGCAGACCTCTGCATTCTGTTTGCTAGTTGAAATTAATCCATCTGCTGGTTGAAATGCAGCGTATTGTATTGAATGCAGTTTGTACTCACATGTTTATCAATTAAAATAAATAATTTAGAAAAATGGCAGAGAACTGGGATCAAGACGGCAGAATAGTCAGACACTTCCTTTCATCCCTCTTACAACAAAGACCCAAAAAACCAAGTTAATCAGTTACATATGACAATCTAGGAACCCAGATTATCAAAGACAAAGTTGAGGAGTTGAACTGAGTGACAGGGAGAAAGACAGTTCAGAAACAGTGAAGAAGTGACAGTCAGGAGGTTGCTGGCACCCTGCTGGCTGGGTCAGCCTGCACATGCAGGCTGAGGTGAGCAGTAGCGTTTGGGACGCATTTCAACACTGCAGGATAGGCCGGGTGGCAGAGAGGTTGCAAAAGCCTCTGGAGCTGGGGGAAGTGCCCTGGACCTGTGAAAGTTAAGTGCAAGTGTCTAACTTACTGCCCGGCGTTGAAATAACCCCTCTCCCTCCAGGACTTTCACAGCTGAGAAGTGTCTCTTTCCCCTCACCCACCCCTACTCTGCTCCACTCAGACCACGAGTCCAGCAGTATTCAACAACTGCCACATGCCCTAAGCAGGGATTCAGGACTATCCATGCCCAAACCAGTCTTGCAGTTTTAAAAAATTGCTACGGCCCCTAAGACGAGAACTCAGGGTAGACACTGCCCCTTTGCCTAGTCACTGGCATAGGGGTCCAAAGACTTGTAGTACCCTTCACCCCTGCCTAGACCTGTGTGGGCTGATTCAACACCACAGGCCCTCATTAGCATAAAACAACAGGGCATACACCTGAAGCCCATTTTCAACTGTAGCAGCAAGGGGGAGTTGCAGATTCATGATATTTGACACTGCCCTGCCCATTAAGCAGGGACCTCACCCACCCACATCAGGGCCTGAGGTCTGGTGGTATCACCCACTCCATCTAGCCACTCATCACAGGGTCTGAGGACAAGTAGTGCCTCCCAGTCCCTACAGCCAACAGCACTGGGTGGCCAAGTACCGGATGCAAAACTCACCCTATGTGTTCTAGAGGACAGGGACATAACCTCCACCCAGACACTTGGGGGCAGCTGTCAGCCACCTGCATTGCTCAACACATAGCCCCGTACTGCAGCCAGATACCTGAGCCTAACCTGAACCCCCCTATGCAGCCCTGTCCATCTAGGACTGTAGGTGAGTCTGCACCACAAACTTGGTGACCAATGACATGGACACCTGAGCGGCATCCCCACAAGAAAATTGAACAGACTCCTGGGCTCACACACCTAGTAGTTGCTCTAACCACCTGGTGACAGGACAAGAGAGCTTCAAAGATGCAAACAACCAAAGTAGCTCACATGCCCAGCGTACTTGGGCATATCAAAACAAAATAAAAAGCTATGATACAGTAAACAAACATACAATAAATAAATATAATAACCTATTGATGGCTCGGAGACAACAGTCAATATCATATCACATAAAGAAGCAGGTCAAGATGGCTCCAGCAAGCATTCAAAATAAATAACCAGGAAACCTTCTGGAGGAAGATAAGTTCTTGGAATTACTAGAGTTAGAATTCAAAAGATTACTATACAGAGCTCTTCAAGAGATCAGAAAGATCAGGCAAAACTCAGACCAAGCCAAGGAACACACAGACACAGCAATAGAGGAATTCAGGAAAACAATACAAGAAGAGAAAAGCAAATTTAACAGGCTTCTAGAAAGCAAAGAGGGACAGCAACTAGAAATGCAAACGATTAACAATAAAATTTCAGAATTAGACAACTCAATAGGAGATCATAGGAGCAGAACTGAGGCAATGGAAGTCAGAATTAGTGAGATTGAAGATAAATCTCTTGACACCAATTTATTTGAGGAAAAATAAATGAAAAAGAGTCAAAAAATGAAGGAATGCTAAGAATTATGTGGGACACTATCAAGAAAAAAAACCTATAAGTAATTGGAGTACTGGAATGGGGGGTGTTAACAGAAAATACAGAGAGAATTGTTGAAGATTTGCTGGCAGAAAACTTAACTGATATCATGAAAGACGAGAAGATATCTAACCAAGAAGCTCATCGAACACCACACAGGGTAGATCCCAAAAGAAAGTCACCAGGACATATTATAATCAAACTTACCAAAACCGAAGGCAAAGATAGAATCTTGAGAGTGGCTAGGGATAAATGAAAAGTCACCTACAGAAGAGAATCAATAAGACTAAGTTCTGACTACTCAGCAGAAATCATGCAGGCAAGAAGGCAGTGTAATGACATATAAGACCTGAAGGAAAAAAAAAATTACCAGCCAAGAATTATATATCTAGCAAAGTTGTCTCTCACACATGATGGTGAAATTAAGGCATTTCCAGATAAAACAAAAGTTAAGGGAATACGTAAAAACTAAACCAAAATTAAAAGAAATATTAAAAGGAGTCCTCTGGTAGAAGAACCAACAATATCAGACAACCCAAGACTAGAACACAGGACAGAATAACCAGATATCAACCCAGATAGGGAAGCCACAAAAATAAGTAAAAGTTAAAAGACTGAAAATAGGGAAACAGAGATGTCAATATATAAATGATGACAACATCAAAAAAAAAAGAAGGAATAAATAGTGTAGTCATAGAGCTTCCATATGGAGAGGAAGTTAAGGTGATATCAGGAAATAACAGATCAGTTTAAACTTACAAAATAGAGGTAAATTTTAAGGTAACTACAAAGGAAGCTAACAAACCTACCCATCAAAATAAAAAAGAAAAACATAAAGACTCAGCAGACACAAAATCTACAATAATGAAAAAGACAAAAAGAAAATACATAAAGAAAAAAGACTCAGCACAGAAAATTAAGTGGAGCAATGAAACTGTCAACACCATAAAAAAAAAAAACGCATCAAACTGACAGCAGTAATCTCATACCTAGCAATAATTACACTGAATGCAAATGGACTAAATGCACCAATAAAGAGACAGAGAGTGGCAGAGCGGATAAAAAAAAACATGATCCATCTATATGCTGCCTACAAGAGACACACCTTAGAGTTAAAGACACAAACAAACTAAATCTTAAAGGATGGAAAAAAATACATCAAGCAAACAACAGTCAAAAAAGAGCAGGAGTGGCAATATTAATATGACAAAATAGACTTTAAAGTAAAATCCACTGCAAGGATAAGGAAGGACACTATATAATGATTAAAGGGTCAGTACACCAGGAGGACATAACCATAATATGCACCCAATGACAGGGCTCCAAAATACATAAAACAAACTCTAACAGCATTGAAAAGAGAAATAAACAGCTCCACAATAATGATAAGAGACTTTAACACACAACATTTGGTGAAGGACAGAACATCTAGAAAGAAATTCGGTAAAGACACAGAAGATCTAAATTCCACAATCAATCATCTTGATCTCATATGCATATCCAGAACACTCCACCCAACAGCAGCCAAGTATGCATTCTTTTCCAACGCACATGGAACATTTTCCAGAATAGACCATACTTTAGGCCACAAAACTAGCCTTAACAGGATCCAAACTATTGAAATATTACAAAGCATTTTTTGACCATAAAGCCATAAAAGTAGAAATCAATAACAGAAACAGCAAGGGGAAAAAAATCAAATACATGGAAACTGAACAACACCTTGCTCAAAAGCTACTGGGTTATAGAAGAAATCAAGGACAGAATAAAGAAATTCATAGACTCAAACAAGAATGAAAACACATCTTACCAGACCCTTTGGGACTCAGCAAAATCAGTGCTTAGAAGTCAATTTATAGCAATAAATGCACACATCCAAAAAGACAAAAAGGGCCAAAATCAAAACTTTAGCTACACAACTGGAACAAATAGAAAG
The DNA here is from genome assembly GCF_000243295.1 of Trichechus manatus latirostris. Lineage (NCBI taxonomy): Eukaryota > Metazoa > Chordata > Mammalia > Sirenia > Trichechidae > Trichechus > Trichechus manatus. The sequence continues at coordinate 3,195,715 of NW_004444160.1, forward strand.
ACAGCAGCAAAAGAAGCCCTCGGACACGAGAAGAAAGGAAATAATAAAGATTAGATCAGAAATAAAAGAAATAGGGAATAGAAAAACAATTGAAAGAGTCAAGAAGACCAAAAGTTGGTTCTTAGAAAAGATCAACAAAATCAACAAACCATTGCCAAAACTGACGAAAGAAAAACAGGACAGGAAGCAAATAACCCAAATAAGAAATGAGATGGGCGATGTCACAACAGACCCAACTGAAATAAAAAGTATCATAACAGAATATTAGGCAAAATTGTACTCTGAAAAATTTGAAAACCTAGAGGAAATGGACAAATTTCTAGAAACACATTATCTACCCAAACTAACACAAACTGAGATAGAAAAACTAAATAAACCCATAAAAAAGAAGAGGTTAAAGGGGTAATAAAAAAACACCCAATAAAAAAAAAAATCCCTGGCCCTGATGGCTTCACTGGAGAATTCTACCAAACTTTCAGAGAAGAGTTAACACCACTACTAATAAAGGTATTTCAGAGCATAGAAAGGAAAGAATACTTCTGATCTCATTCTATGAAGCCAGCATAACCCTGATATCAAAGACAGGTAAAGATACCACAAAAAAAGTTAATTACACACCAATATCCCCCATGAACATAGACACAAAAATCCTCAACAAAATTCTAGCCTATAAAATTCAACAGCAAATTAAAAAAATAACTCATCATGATCAAGTGGGATTTATAACAGGTATGCAGGAATGGTTCAACATTAGAAAATCAATCAATGTAATCCATCATATAAATAAAACAAAAGATAAGAATCACATGATCTTATCAGTTGATGTAGAAAAGGCATTTGACAAAGTCCAACACCAATTCCTGATAAAAAAAATCTCAGTAAAACAGGAATAGAAGGGAAATTTTTGACATAATAAAGGGAATTTACACAAAGCCAAGAGCCAACATCATTCTAAATGGAAAGAGTCTGAAAGCATTCCCCTTGAGAATAGGAACCAGACAAGGATACCCTTTTATCCCCACTCTTATGCAACATTGTGCTGGAAGTCCTAGTCAGAGCAATAAGGCAAGAAAAAGAAATAAAGGGCATCCAAACCAGTAAGGAAGAAGTAAAAGCATCCCTATTTGCAGATGATATGATCTTATACACAGAAAACCCCAAAGAATCCACAAGAAAACTACTGGAACTAATAGAAGATTTCAACAAAGTATCAGGATACAAGATAAATGTACAAAAATCAGCTGGATTCCTCTACATCAACAAAGAGAACTTCCAAAAGGAAATTACCAAACTATAGCCCGCAAGAAGATAAAGTACTTAAGAATAAACCTAACCAAATACATAACAGACCTATATAAAGAAAACTACAAGACACTACTGTAAGAAACCAAAAGATACCTACATAGGTGGAAAAACATACCACACTCTTGGATAGGAAGACTCAACATTGTGAAAATGTCAATTCTACCCAAAGCAGTTTACAGTTACAATGCAATCCTGATCCAATTCCAATGACATTTTTTACACTCACTCTTTTCGTTTGTTTATTGTTGTAGTTTAAGTGATAGTTTACATTTTAAGTTAGTCTCTTATACAAGAATTTATGCATACGTTGTTATGTGATCCTAATTGTTCTCCCTATACTGTGACAGCACATTCCTCCTTTCCACCCCTGCTTTCCCATGTCCATTCAACCAGCTCCTAACCCTCTCTGCCTTCTCATCTCAACTCCAGACAGAAGCTGCCCATTTAGTCTCATGTATCTACTTGAGCTAAGAAGCACACTCTTCATGAGTATCATTTTATGTCCCACAGTCCAGTCCAATCTTTGTCTGAAGCGTAGGCCTCAGAAATTCTTTTAGTTCTGGGCTGATAGAAAATCCGGGGACCATGCTTTCTGGGGTTCCTCCAGTCTCAATCAGACCATTAATTGTGGTCTTTTTATGAGAATTTGAGTTCTGCACCCCACTTTTCTCCTGCTCCATCAGGGACTCTCTATTGTGTTCCCTGTCAGGGCAGTCATTGATGGTACCCGGCACCATCTAGTTCTTCTGGTCTCAAGCTGATGAAGTCTCTGGTTTATGTAGCCCTTTCTGTCTCTTGGACTAGTACTTTCCTTGTGTCTTTGGTGTTCTTCATTCTCCTTTACTCCAGGTGGTTGGGGCCATCTGATGGCATTTTTTAATGAGATGGACAAGCAAATCACCAACTTCATATGGAAAGGGAAGAGGCCCCAGATAAGTAAAGCAGTACTGAAGAAGAAAAACAAAGTGGGAGGCCTCATATTACCTGATTTTAGAACCTATTATACCGCAATGATAGTCAAAACAGCCTGGTACAATACAACAACAGATACATAGAACAATGGAACAGAACTGAGAACCCAGACGTAAATTCATCCACCTATAAGCAGCTGATATTTGACAAAGGTCCAAAGTCCATTAAATGGGGAAAAGACAGTCTCTTTAACAAATGGTGCTTGTGTATCTGGATATCCATCTGCAAAAAAACTGAAACAAGACCCATACCTCATACCGTGTACAAAAGCTAACTCAAAATGGATCAAAGACCTATACATAAAACGATAAAGATCATGGAAGAAAAAATAAGGACAATTCTAGAAGCCCTCATACATGGCATAAATAGTATACAAACCATAACCAACAATATACAAATGCCAGAAGAGAAACTAGACAACTGGGAGCTCCTAAAAATCAAACACTTATACTCGTCAAAAGACCTCATCAAAAGAGTGAAAAGAGAATCTACAGCCTGGGAAAATATTTTTGGCTACACCATATCTGATAAGGGTCTAATCTCTAAAATCTACAAGATACTGCAAAACCTCAACAACAAAAAGACAAATAACCCAATTAAAAAATGAGCAAAAGATATGAACAGACATTTCACCAAAGAAGACATTCAGGTGGCTAACAAACACTTGAGGAAATGCTCACAATCATTAGCCATTAGAGAAATGCAAATCAAAACTACAATGAGATACAATTTCACCCCAACAAAGATGGCACTAATCCAAAAAACACAAAATAAATGTCACAGAGGTTGTGGAGAGACTGGAACACTTATGCACTGCTGGTGGGAACGTAAAATTGTACAATCACTTTGGAAAACAATTTGGCACTTCCTTAAAAAGCTAGAAATAGAAGTACCATATGATCCAGCAATCCCCCTTGGAATCTATCCTAGAGAAATAAGAGCCATCACATGAATAGGTGTATGCACACCCATGTTCATTGCAGCATTATTCACAATAGCAAAACGATGGAAACAACCTAGGTGCCCATCAACAGAAAAATGGATAAACAAATTATGCTACATATACACAATGGAACACTATGCTTTGTCAAAGAACAATGCTGAATCCATGAAGCATCTCACAACATGGATGAATCTGGAGAGCATTATGCTGAGTGAAATAAGTCAATCACAAACGAACAAATATTGTACCAGACCACTATTATAAGAACTCAAAAAAAGGTTTAAACACAGAAGAAAACATTCTTTGATGGTTACAAGGGTGGGGAGGGATGGTGAGGGTTATTTACTAACTAGATAGTAGGCAAGAATTATCTTAGGTGAAGGGAAGGACAGCACTCACTACAGGGGAAGTCAGCACAACTGGACTAAACCAAAGCTAAGAAGTTTCCTGAATACATCCAAATACTTTGAGGGACAGAGTAGCTGGGGTTGGGACCTGAGGACCATAGTTTTTGGGGACATCTAGGTCAATTGGACTAACAAAGTTTATTAAGAAAATGTTCTGCATCCCAGTTTGGTGAGTGGTGTCTGGGGCCTTAAAAGCTTGGGAGCAGCCATTTATGATGTATCAATTTGTCCCAACCCACTTGGAGGAAATGAGAATGAAGAACACCAACAATATAAGACAATATTAGCCCAAGAGACTCCACCAGCATGAGCCAAGAAGAACTAGATGGTGCCCAGCTACCACCTATGACTTCCATGACAGGGAATACCAGAGTCCTGGATGGAGCGGGAGAAAAGTGTGGAGCAGAACTCAAATTCTAGTAAAAAGACCAGATTTAATGGTCTGACAGAGACTGGAGAATCCCCCTAAATATGGCCCCTGGACACTCTGTTAACCCACAACTAAAACCATTCCTGAAGCTCACTCTTCAGACAAAGATTAGACAGGACTATAAAACAAAAAATAATACACATGAAGAGTATGCTTCTTATTTAAATCAGATAAACGAGATCAAATGGGTGGCTTCTGTCTGGAGGGAGGATGAGAAGGCAGGAAGGGACAGGAACTGGTTGAATGGACACAGGGAACCCAAGGTGCAAAGGGGGAGTGTGCTTTCACATTGTGGGGGTTGCAACTAATGTCACAAAACAATATGTGTATAAACTTTTGTAGGAAAAATTAACTTGAGCTGTAAACTTTCACCTAAAGCACAATAAAACTAAATAAATAATTTACTCAACATGTGTAAAATGAACTTCGTTTTCCCTTTTAAGTCATCTCTATTTCCATTACCTTTCTACCTTTCCTATTCCTAAAATTCTCCTAGTCATCCATCTTATCTTGTGCTCGACCGTCTTCTGCACACCTTCGAGATATACTATCAGTCACCAAGTCATGCTTTTTATCTTTTCCCCCTTCCTCCCTCCTTCACTCTCCTTTCCTCCTTCCTTCTTTTCCTCCATATTTCCTTCTACCTAGTCTGTCTGTATGAAACAAATGTCTAAAAAGTCCTACTCCCATTGCTGGGAATACTGCTGTGAGGAAAAAATTTAAAGCAAGAAATAGACTGATTTGAGGAGACTATAGGAAAAGCATCCTCCAAATTAGACTCAAGCACTAATGGAGTCTCTAAGCAATCTAGAGTTATGATGTCTGAGAAGTTGTTTCAAAAGCAGCTCCATCAAAAGCAAAACTAAACGTTGAATTTAGGAAAGAATCTGGACAATTAGGAAGTGTACACAAATCAGTTATCATTTTAAAAACTATGTCAAACAGATAGAAATAAGATATGACATTTGGTAACCTCAAACACATACACAAAACTAACACCTAAGCAGGCCATATGCATCCTAGGGATGCATAACTGTTCCAAGAAGCTTAAGATAACAACATAGATTAACTGCATTGGGATTTATATAAATGAAAGATAGTAATAGAATACAACCAAGAATATTTAAAAGGCCACTAATAGCTATCCACTTCAGCTAATTAATATGAATTACATACTTGAACTAGATCATTATCTCATCCTGCAAAGGATTAATTCTTTTCCTGACTCCTTGTGGCATGGGCAACGTACAAAAACAATGAAAAACAAGCCGGTTGCAAAGCAAGAGAAAGAAGTCTAATGCTGGCTATATTTGTTTTCTCTATGAGGTTAAATACTATAGCCATATTCTGCTTTGCATAGATATGGGGAATGAAGAAGAGCCAAAAAATAAGGGAATGGAAATATAGAGGAGTACCTTCTTCCTTGGAGAACTCTTCATTAAGGGATCACTATGGAAAGATTGGCCTGGTTAACGAGAAACTCATTTTCCGTCACTGTTTCAAAAATCAAAATGACTCCTCCCTTCCCTATTCATCCTCATACTCTTACGTTAGCTAAATAATTTTTTTTTATTCTATTCACTTTTGCTGTTCTATCCATCCATACCTGATGGTATTAGCATACACACATTTGTGGACACTAACTACCTCATAATAAAAACTTACAAGAGATGGGGGTTAACAGTGATGAAAATATCACATTGATTAAGGGTAGGGTTGCAGAGCTGATTATAACAATTGCTGTCAGTAAGTTGTATACCTGTAAAAAGTTGAATTGGCAAAAGTAGTGTGATAGATATACTTAGAACAGTGACAAAAAAAAAAACAGTAGCTGCTGAGGCTGCTTATGTGCAGCCTAACACCTCATGGAATTTTGTTCCCTGGTTTGGAGATTTAGGGTCATAGTTTCATGGAACATCCCAGTTAATTGGCATAGTAACATGTTTAGTGCTTCCGTTTTATATCCTAGTTTATTGTGTAGTGCCTGGGGTCTTAAAAGCTTGCAAGCAGCCATCCAAGACACAACAATTCCTCTCTATTCACCTGGACCAACAGAGGAAGGAGTGTCAGAAATAGAAGGAGCATGTGGAATGTGTGGCTAGTTTTCTCCATGAACAACTGCCCCGTTTGCCATGCGACCGTAAGAACTGGATGGTACCTGGCTACAATTACTGAACATTTTGATCAAAGAGTCTATATAACAATCCTGATCAAAAGGGGGAAATTATAGAACAGATTTTAAAATTCTTGTGGACTCTAGACTTTCTGGAGTCATGGAAGCTGGATGAACCCTTTAAACTATTGCCATGAGATACTCTTGAAACCTTAAACCAAAAATATCTCCTGAAGTCTTCTTAAAACCAAACAATAATTTAGCTGAACTAGTAAAGAATATTTGCCTTGAACATTGTGATCTTTTAAGAGCTATCTATATGGGATTATATTAACAACAGTAACTGGAAAGATTAGAAAACTTAGCAGGCAGTGAGTTTATGTTAATGAGGAACAACTCAGAAAAGGAGGGTGAGAATGGCTGTACAACTGGAAGAATGTAATCAATGTCGCTGAATTGTACATGTAGAAACTCTTGAATTGGTGTATGTTTTACTGTGTATATTCTCAACAACAACAAACAAAATAAATAAAATTTAAAAAGAAAAAGATGACTGCAGTTCTCATATAAAAGAAATATTCCCTTAGGACAAATAGGGTAATAATAAGTTAAAGTTCACATGTGGATAAATTGTAGCTTGCAGTATTTTTGCACAACTGCTTCAAATAAAGAGTGCATATAAAATTAATAGTTAAATAAGTTCCTAATTTTAAGAAAAATTAAATATTAATATGATAATTTTTCAAAGCATAATTTATTGGCTTATGTAACTAAGGAGAACAGCATGACATTAATAACTCTCTCCATAGGAATCTGGTTTAATAGGGAATAGCAAAAGTGTGAACATGAAGAGAGGAAACTCATATCTCTATACTTTTCACCACAGCTGGTCGTGGGTCTGGAATAATTAGAGCTTGTAGACATGGTGAACTGTTTTCTAGTCAGAATTAATACAGATTTCATACCAACGACATACGTAAAGATTCTGCACAGGGCTCAGAATATCTATTGAAGATTTTCTCCAACTACTGGTCAAAACTGTTTTTCATTGAAATATTGGACTCAGTGCTTCTCTTTTAATTAAAGAGGGTGCAGCAGCAGGCTTTCTAGAGGCAAGCAACAAAGCAAATCCTTCTTTCTCCTATTACCAAAATGTCTTTGCCAGCCTAGTATTTAATAGTGGTCTGTAACAAAGTTATTGTTTGCTTTGCCAATTTATTTCATCCTGATACCACACCCTATTTTTAGACATTTCAGAAAGTCTGTGTTTGTAGCTTTTGTTGAGGGGGCAGTGGAACACATGATCCCATTCTCCTGATATAAGCTGGACCAGTCAGATACCAGGAATTGAGGAATAAGACTTAGAGACTCTAGACAATCTCTGTTGGGTACTCTATGGCAGCCATGTTTGACCCATATACGTTGAAAATCAATGAAACCTAGTCTTCAGTGAGAGAGAGAGATAAATCATACACTTCTGCAGACAGGAGCAATATTGAAAGCATCCATACCTCTGCTGACATATAGGGAGAGGAACCTCACTTCCCTAATTTCCAATTTCAGAAGTGTAGCTCCTTGTTAGGTCTAGCTGTACTACATCCCATCACTGGTTATTTGCAAAATCGTTCTGAATAATGAAAACAAACATATAAAATTCACATATTTAGTTCACATGGGTTCTGTACCTTGGATCTAAATAATCCTTGCCGAAGTCGTGATCCAGTATCAAATATACCTGCCAGCAGATTAAGGCTGGCAAAAAAGGCTAGAACAAGTCTTGAACACACATTGGATATTTATTGATTTGAATTGAACAAGTTCTTTTTAAAGCTACTTAGAAAAATATCCAAGCTGGCACTCATGAGCAATTATTTTCTACAAAAAAAAAAAAAAAATACAATTAAGGGAAGAAGGCTCAATTATTTCAGAAGATTTATGGCTATCTACCAAAGAGCTATTTAAAGAGAGGTGGCCTAATGTATTTAAGTTAGTGTTTATAGATAATTAGGTGCTTCACAGATAGTTTAGATGGAGAGGGAAGTGACCTGAAGTCCGAGTGAATGAAAATTGAAGATTGATTGGAAAGAAATAAAAAAACAATTCATTGGAAAGCTAGAGTTACTGAAATGATCCCAATCTTTTTCTATTTCCTGATCAGATGTTACTGCCTAGTCAAACTAGAGCTCTTCAAAATAGCATTACTAAATATCACTGGAAACTGATTACTCTCTACCTCCAATAATGGCTGCTTGGACCAAGGATGGACACATGACCCAAGGTCAGCTGATCAATTGTTTGACCAGTAAGCAATTAGATTCTCTTTTTTGAGACTTTGAACATAGCATCTAGTCAGTTTGTGGTAGATATTTGAGTTAAAACATCATGGAAAATCAGGGCAGACTTCATGGCTTATCAAAGACATATTCAAACAGAGGTTTTAAAAGAAAGTTAGGAGTAAAGAGAAAAATTAAGATGGCAAAATGAATGGTAGATGTAAAGACATGCAAAGTAAACAGAGACCAATAATAATAGCTGCCTTCCTTTATAGTTCCCAGATCCTGCCTATGTAATTCTTGACCTTGGGTTCCATGACATTCCTCACTTTTTATTTGACCTACTTTTAGTGAGTTTCTGTACTTTGAAATGAAAGAAAAACAGACTAGAACCTTAGCATAATTTCTATTTTATACAAATGGTAAATTATAAGACATAATTTTGAAACTTTATAATAGTAGACATGCTGAGAGAGGAATAAAGTAATCTCTGCTTCCCTAACTTCTAAAGTCAGCTCTTGGCTATACATTTGTTCTTAAACACTCTCTACTACGTTATAAAGCAATATATACCAGCAGTCTTTTAACTCCTCCCTTGAGCAAAACAGAGATACTAGTATTGTGGTGGATACTATTACTTACAAACACAGTATCCTTTCTCCTTTCTTCTTAATCAGGAAGTACCCTATTCCCCCTTGCAGCCATGTATCTCAAAGGAAGTTAACTACACTATTAGGTCCCAGATTGGGCCTGATTGATTTAAAGGTAATCCATTCCTCTTTCCAGTTCTACACTCAGGACAGGATGTGTGATACAATTCTGACCAATGAAATGTGAAAGTCTTCTGTCTTGATTCTGAGAAAGTTTCTGTTTCCCAAGATAGAGGCAGTAAATATTTTATCACGTCATAAACTCTACATTACATTTCTTTCTGTATAACTTGCAGGTTTCTACATTTGTCCAATTTCAATTATTCTTACATCCTTTACCTAAGATTTGGAATTTCATGTTCATAAGTTTGACATATAAGGCCTGTTTTAGCAAAGTATCTGTTTAAATATATTAACCATTTTTTCATTGGACTGTTTTCTTAATATTGAGTTTGGGGAATTGGCCATGTTTAAGTCTATCATTTTATTTGGATACACAATCAACGTCCATGGAAGCAGTAGTCAAGAAATCAAATGACGTATTTCATTGGGCAAAACTGCTGCAAAAGACCTCTTTAAAGTATTAAAAAGTAAAGATGTCATTTTGAGGATTAATGTGTGCTTGACCCAAGCCATGGTATTTTCAATTGCCTCATATGTATGAGAAAGCTGGACAATGAATAAGCAAGACCAGAGAAGAACTGATGCCTTTGAATTACAATGTTGGTGAAGAATATCGAATATACCATGGACTACCAGAAGAATGAACAAATCTGTCTTGGAAGAAATACAGCCAGAATGCTCCTTAGAAGTAAGGATGGTGAGACTTCATCACACATACTTTAAACATGTTGTCAGGAGGGGCCAGTTCCTGGAGAAGGACATCATGCTTGGTAAGGTAGAGCGTGGGTGTCTTTGGCTGGGTTCTCTAGAGAAGCAAAACCAGTTGTGTCATCTGCATAACATAGGCTGTTAATGAGTCTTCCTTCAGTCCTAGTGTGGCATTCTTCTTCATATAGTCCAGCTCCTTGGATTATTTGCTCAGCATACAGATTGAATAAATATTGTGTAAGGATACAACCCTGACCCGAGTCTTTCCAGACTGTAAACCAGGCATTGTCTCCTTGTTCTGTTTGAACGACTACCTCCTTCTTGGTCTATGTACAGGTTCTTCATAAGCACAATTAAGTGTTCTGGAATTTTCATTCTTGGTAATGCTATCCATAATTTGTTATGATCCACACAGCCAAATGCCTTTGCATAGTCAATAAAACACGGGTAAACAACTTTCTGGTATTCTCTGCTTTCAGCCATGATCCATCTGACATCAGCAATGATATCCCTCATTCCACGTCCTCTTCTGAATCCAGCTTGAATTTCTGGCAGTTCCCTGTCAACGTACTGCTGCAACCACTTTGAATGATCTTCAACAAACTTTTACTTGTGTGTGATATTAATGACACTGTTTGATAATTTCTGAATTCTGTTGTATCATCTTTCTTTGGAAAGGGCCTAAATATGGATTGCTTCCAGTTGGTTGGCCAGGTAGCTGTCTTACAAATTTCTTGGCATAGACAAGTGAGCACTTGCAGCACTGCATCCATTTGTTGAAACATCTCAGTTGTTATTCTGTCAGTTCCTGGTGCCTTGTTTTTCACCAATACCTTCAGTGAAGCTTGGACCTCTTCCTTCAGTACCATCGGTTCCTGATCACATTCTACCTTCTGAAATGGTTGAACATTAACAGATTCTTTTTGGTACAGTGACTGTGTTCCTTCCATCTTCCTTTGATGCTTCCTGCATCTTTTAATATTTTCCCCATAAAATCCTTCAATATTGCAACTCAAGGCTTGAATTTTCTCTTCAGTTCTTTCAGTCTGAGAAATGCTGAGTGTGTTCTTCCGTTTTGGTTTTCTAACTCCAGGTCTTTGCACATGCCATTTAATACTTTACTTTGTCTTCTCGAGCCACTCTTTGAAATCTTATGTCCAGCTCTTTTACTTCATCATTTCTTCCATTTGTTTTAGCTACTTGACATTCAAGAGCAAGTTTCATAGTCTCTTCTGACATCGACTTTGGTCTTTTCTTTCTTTCCTGTCTTTTTAATGACCTCTTGCTTTCTTCATGTATGATGTCCTTGATGTCATTCCACAACTCGTCTGGTCTTCAGTCATTAGTGTTCAACCCATGAATCTATTCTTGAGGTGGTCTCTAAATTCAGCTGGGATATACTCAAGGTTGTCTTTTGGCTCTTGTGGACTTGTTCTAATTTTGTTCAGCTTCAACTTGAACTTACTTATGAGCAATTGATGGTCTGTTCCACAGTCGGCCCCTGCCTTTTTCTGTCCAATGATATTGAGATTTTTCATCATCTCTTTCCACAGATGTAATTGATTTGATTCCTGTGTATTCAGTCTGGTGAGGTCTATGTGTATAGTCACCCTTTACGTTGTTGAAAAAGTGTTTGCAATGAAGAAATCGTTGGGCTTGCAAAATTCTATTATGTGATCTCCGTCATCTTTTCTATAACCAAGGACATAATTTCCAACTACTAATTCTTCTTTTTTGTTTCTAACTTTCGAACTCCAATCACCAGTAATTGTCGATGCATCCTGATTGAGTGTTCGATCAATTTCAGACTGCAGAAGTTGGAAAAATCTTCAACTTCTTCGTCTTTGGCCTTAGTGGTTGGTGTGTAAATTTGAATAATAATAGTATTAATTAGTCTTCCTTGTAGGCGTATGGATATTATCCTATCACTAACAGCGTTGTACTTCAGGATAGATCTTGAAATGTTCTTTTTGACAATGAATGCAATGACATTCCTCTTCAAGTTGTCATTCCCAGTATAGTAGACCATATAATTGTCTGATTCAAAATGGCCAATACCAGTTCATTTCAGCTCACTAATGTCTAGTATATTGATGTTTATGCATTCCATTTCATTTCTGATGATTTTTAATTCTCCTAGATTCATATTTCATACATTCCACTTTCTGATTATTAATGGATGTTTGTAGCTGTTTCTTCTCTTTCTGACTTGTGCCACATCAGCAAATGAAGGTCTTGAAAGCTTGACTTCATCCATGTCTTTAAGGTCGACTCCACTTTAAGGAGGCAGCTCTTCTCTAGTCGTCTTTTGAGTCCCTTCCGACACTATATCAGACAAAGTTCCGCTGCTATTCATAAGGTTTTCAACAGCTAATTCTTTTCAGAAGTAGACGTCTGGGTCCTTCTTCCTAGTCTGTCTTAGTCTGGAAGCTCAGCTGAAACCTGTCCACCATGGATGACCCTGATGGCATTTGAATATGGGTGGCATAGCTTCCAGCATTACAGCAATATGCAAGCCCCCACAGTATGACAAACTGACAGACCTGTAGGGAAAAGAGTTGAATAGGTGATTTTAAATGGCAGCTCGAGAAGACAAAGTAAAGTATTATAAAGAAATGTGCAAAGACCTAGAGTTAGAAAACCACAAGGAAATAAAACACTCGGTATTTCTCAATCTGAAAGAACTGAAGAAAAAATTCAAGCCTTGAGTTGCAAAATTGAAGGATTCTATGGGCAAAAAATTGAACAACGCAGGGAGTATCAAAAGAAGATGGAAGGAATACATACAGTCACTGTACCAAAAAGAATTGGTCAACATTTAAACATTTCAAGAGGTAACATATGATCAAGAACTGATGGTACTGAAGGAAGAAGTCCAAGCTGCACTGAAGGCATTGGTGAAAAACAAGGCTCCAGGAATTGACAGAATACCAGTTGAGATGTTTCAACAAATGGATTCAATGCTGGAAGAGCTCACTCATCTGTGCCCTAACATTTGGAAGACAGCCACCTGGCCAACTGACTGAAAGAGTTCCAAATTTGTGCCCATTCCCAAGAAAGGTGATCCAAAGGAATGTTGGAAATTATTTAACAATATTAACAATATCTCATGCAAGTAAAATTTTGCTGAGGATAATTCAAAAATGGTTGCCTCAGTACATTAACAGGGAAATGCCAGAATCCAAGCCAGATCCACAAGAGGATATGGAACGAAGGATATCATTGTTGATGTCAGATGGATCTTGGCTGAAAGAAGAGAATGCCAGAAAGATGTTTATGTGTGTTTTATTGACTATGCAAAGGTATTCCACTGTGAGGATCGTGACAAATTATGGATAACATTGCAAACAATGGGAATTTCAGAACACTTAATTGTACTTATGCGGAAACTGCGCATAGACCAAGAGGAAGTTGTTCTAACAGAACAAGTAGACATTGCGTGGTTTAAAATCAGGAAAGGGGTGCATCAGGCTTATTTCCTTTCACCATACTTATTCCATCTGTATGCTGAGCAAATAATCTGAGAAGCTGGACTATATGAAGAAGAATGTGGCATCAGGATTGGAGGAAGACCATTAACAACCTGTGGTATGCAGATAACACAATTTTGCTTGCTGAAAGTGAAGAGGACTTGAAACACTTAATGATGAAATCAAAGCCTACAACCTTCAGTACAGATTACACTTCAACGTAAAGAAAACAACAATCCTCACAACCGCACCTATAAGCAACATCATAAAAAACAGAAAACAGAAAGAAAATATTGACATTGTCAAGGATTTCATTTTACTTGGATCCATAATCAACACCCATGGAAGCAGCAGTGGAGAAATCAAAGGACACATTGCGTTGGGCAAATCTGCTGCAAAAGATTTCTTTAAAATATTAAGTAGCAAAGCTGTCACCTTGAGAACTAAGGTGTGCGTAACCCAAGCCATTGTGTTTTCAATCGCCTCATATGCATGCGAAAGCCAAACAATGAATAAGCAAGACAGAAGAAGAATTGATGCCTTTGAACATGGTATTGGCAAAGAATACTGAATATACCATGGACCTCCAAAAGAACGAACAAATCTGTCTTGGAAGAAGTACAGCCAGATTGCTCCTTAGAAGCAAGGATAGCAAGACATCATCTCATATACTTCGGACATGTTACCAGGAGGACTTCATGTTTGGTAAAGTAGATGGTCAGAGAAAAAGAGGAAGACCCTCAAGGAGATGAATTGACACAGTGGCTGCAACGATGAGCTCAAGCATAACAATGATTGTGAGGATGGCATAGGACAGGGCAGTGTTTCATTTTATTGTGCATACAGTCGCTATGAGTCGGAACCAACTCTACGGCACCTAACAACAACATTCAGCTCTTTTACTTCATCATTTCTTCCATTTGCTTTATCTACTCTACAATCCAGAGCAAGTTTCAGAGTCTCTTCTGACATTGATTTTGGTCTTTTTTTCTTTTTAATGACCTTTAGTTTTCTTCATGTATGACATCCTCCTTGATGTCATCCCACAACTTGTCTAGTCTTTAGTTATTAATGTTCAATGTGTCAAATCTGTTCTTGAGATGGTCTCTAAAGTCAGGTGGGATATACTCAATGTTGTCCTTTGGTTCTTGTGGACTTGTTTTAATTTTCTTCAACTTCACCTTAAACTTGCATGTGAGCAATTGATGGTCTGTTCTGCAGTTGACCCCTGGCCTTGCTCTGACTGATGATATTGAGCGTCTCCATTGTCTCTTCCTACAGATGTAACCGATTTGATTCCTGTACATTCCCTCTGGCGAGTCTCGTGTATAGTTCCATTTATGTTCTTGGAAAAAGGCATTTGCGATGAATAAGTCGTTGGTCTTGCAAAATTCTATCTGTAATCTCTGCATCATTTCTATCACAAGGCCATATTTTCCAACTACCAGTCCTTCTTCCTTGGTTCCATCTTTTGCATTCCAATGGCCAGTAATTATCAATGCATCTTGAGTGCATGTTTGATCAATTTCAGACTGCAAAAGTTGGTAAAAAACTTCAGTTTCCTCATCTTTGACATTAGTGGTTAGTGCGTAAATTTTAATAATAATCCTATTTACTTGTCTTTTTTTAGGTGTATGTATATTATCCTATCACAGTCAGCATTGTTTTTGAGAATATATCTTGAAATGTTCTTTTTGACGTTGAATGTGATACTGTTCCTCTTCAATTTGTCATTCCTGGCATAGTAGACTATATGACTGTCTGATTCAAAATGGCCAAAAGCAGTCCATTTCAGCTCACTAATGCCTAGGATGTCAATCTTCAAGCATTCCATTTCATTTTTGACAACTTTCAATTTTTCTTAATTCGTACATCCTACATTCCACGTTCCAATTATTAATGGATGTTTGCAGCTGTTTCTTCTCATTTTGAGTCATGCCACATCACTCACTTTGTCAAAGAGACCATTTCTTTTCATTAATTAGGCGTGATTGTCTTTAGAGATAGTAACCCCATGTATGTCAGAGTAGAACTGTGATCCATAGGGTTTTCAATAGTTGAATTTTCAGAATTAGATCACACCAGGCCTTTCTTTCACGGTGCCTTAGCAGCTGAGCATGTTAACCATTTGCACCCATTGACTCAAAGGCAACTGGTTACTGGTGGTCTTTGGACAGAGTATTTGGAGAGAAGATTTTATGGCAATTATTCTAAAGATGTAGGCTAATTCTTTTTAAAAAGAACGTTTAGTAGGTATATTTAGATATGTATGCATTTGGTGATGGTGAGAGAAGGGTTGAGATTGTATTTGGGGAAGTCTTAAATACTTACTCATAGGTTATATGAAAAAAATGGCTGAGATTTGAAAGGAATAGTATGGTAGACATGCTAGAAGAGTTGGAGAAGCATGGAGTAGGTCAGAATTCTGAGGCTGGCTACCAGTTCTCCCGTTAACTATGAGACTTTGGAAAAATTACTTATTTCTGGGCTTCAGTTATCTGTTGTTGGTGAGAGATGGGAGAATGAGGGAAGTTTGTCTAATGCATATACAATCATATATCTAATTATACTTCTCCATAGCTGCTTCAATTTCATTACCCCACTTCTCATTTTGGCACAAGCCCATCTGACATGGTAGTGTTCCTCTCCCATCTCAGATATCAAAACAAGGATTAGAGCAACAGAACCCTTATGCTTTTGATTTTTTTTTTCTCAACCTAATATACCTGCTCCTCTGGGAGTTTGTTCAAATACAAGGGAAGCCAGGACACATATACTGATGATCTGCTTCTCCTGTTTCTTGTCTCCTCCCCACGTCTCCAATATGAATAGATAAAACTGTATTTTCACTTTCCCTTTCCATCTTGTAGATACTTCCCGTATATTTTATCTTCCTCCATTAAGAGATAGAATTTTCTCAATCCTCTTCCCTGGAATCCATAATGGTGTGCAGAGATCACAGAGAGAAACCAGCTTCATGGTAAGGGAAGATTCAAAATTATGATCCTTAACATTTACTCCCCAAATAAGCACTTGTACTCCCACAAAGGGAATTCAAGGTCATCTAGGTGCCCCTCTTCCCAGGAACCTATTTCTTTGTCCATTCCCTTGTCCCTACATTCTCGTTCTCCCAGTTTGACTACGCATTCACTATACTGGCTGAAAATCTCACCTCCTAAGAGAGTACCTACTAATTTCTTTCTTCTATCTGTAGCATCAATTCTTCAAGTAGGTCATTCATGTGATCAGGCAAATTTAACATTGCCCTAGAATTATGCTCGGGTGGTCTGACATAATTATGACATGCGAAGATTTCTCTAAGACAACAAAGTAAACAAGAAGTGTGTTTGGCATAAACTCCAATTTCCCTCTGTAATAGATTGACTTATTTTAACACAAAAAGATATGTTGAAGTCCTAAACCCTGGTACTTGTGAATGTGAACTTGTTTGGGTATAGAGTTCTTGAAGATGTCACCAGTTAAATTAATATGAGTTCATACAGGGATAGGGTAGGTCCTAATCTGTTCTGAGTGGTGTCCTTATAAAAGAGCATAAGAGACACATAGACAGAGGGAAGAATGCTATGTGACAGAGTTATACTGCAGCTGCTAGCCAGAGAGGTGAAAGACATGTACACTGAAAACTATAAAACATTGCTGAAAGAAATTAAAGAAGACCTAAATAAATGGAAAGACTTCCCTTTTTCATGCACTGGAAGACTTAACATTGTTAAGATGTCAATACTACCCAAAGCAATAATAGATTCAATGCAATCTCTATCAAGATTCCAACAACCTTATTTGCAAAAAATGGAAAACCAATCCTCAAAATTATATGGAATTGCAAGAAACCCCAAATACCTAAGGCAATTTTGAAAAAGAAGAAAGCAGATTGATTAAATTGTTCTGGTACAATTGAATCTCCACGTGCAAAAGAGTGAGGTAGACGTGTATCTCACACCATACATAAAAATAACTCAAAATCGATCTATAACTTAAATATAAGAACTAAAACCATAAAAATCTCAAAAAGAAAAATAGAGGTAAAGCCTCTAGGCCTAATTTTGATAATGCATTCTTAAATATGACACCAAAAGCACAAGCAACAAAAGACAACATATATAAATTGGACTTATCGAAATGAAAAACTTTTGTACATTAAAGGACTTTATCAAGAAAGTGAAAAGACAACAAAAGAATGGGAGAAATTATCTAGAAACATATATCTGATAAGGATTTAATGTCTAGAGTATATAAATAACTGCTATAATTAAACAACAAAACAACAAATAACCCAATTTAAAAATGAGCAAAGGATTTGAATAGACGTTTTAACAACGAAGAAATAAAAATGGCTAACAGGCACATGTCACTAGTCATTAAAACAAAACCAAAGTCGTTGCCATTTAGTCAATTCCAACTCACAGTGACCTTACAGGACAGAGTAGGGAAATGCAGTTCAGAACTGTAATGTGATCCCACTTCACACCCATTAGGTTGGCTACCCGAAAAAAAGGGAAAATAGCAAATGTTGGGGAGAATGCGAAGAATTTGGAATCTTCATCCATTGCTTGCACAAACTCAAAATGGTGCAGTCTGTGTGGAAAACAGTTTGGTGGTTCCTCAAAAAGTTAATCATAGAACTACCATATAACCCAGTAATTCCGCTCCTAGATATATACCCCAAAGACTTTAAAGCAAGAACTCAGATAATTGTACACCAATGTTCATTTAAGTACTATTCACAAGTCAGAAGGTGGAAACAACTCAAGTGACCATCAACAGATGAATGCTTGAACAAAATGTGGTATATACATACAACGGAATATTATTCAAAGAGAGACATAGATTTTTGATACATGCTATGACATGGATGAGTCTTGAAAATATGCTGAGTACACAAAAAGACAAACATTGTATGACTCTACTTACATGAAGCATATAGAATAGGCAAACGCACAGAGATAAACGTTTCACTAGTATTTACCAGGGGCTTAGGAGAGGGGAAAATGGCGAGTTGTTACTTAAAGGCTACTCAGTTTATGTTAAGGGTGTGAAAAACTTTTAGGAATGCACAGTGGTGATGGTTGAGCAACATGGAAAATGCAATTATTGCTACTGAATTGTATACTTAAAAATGGTTAAAAATCAAATGATGTGTTGTATGTATTTCTCCACACACGCACACACACAAACTTAAAAATTACTAATTAAAAACAAGTGAGTGGCAAAATTGTCTTGAGAGTGATAAATTCAATAGATTTCTTAAAATACGCCACGGTACTTCTTAAAATTCAACCAACACATCATAAGACCTTTATTTTTCACCAGTTAGAACTACATTTATTTTAAGTCGATATATACTTAAGTGGGACTATCCATGAATAATAGAATTCATTCTCTAAAATAATGATTCCTCAGTGAGAAATCTAGTAAAGAACTAGTTATCCATCCATGTGGTTAAGGCAATTGCTAGAATATTTGAATGAGCAGACACACACATCCTTACATATATGTATGTGTGTGTACGTATGTGTGTGTATATCCCCAGATTTAGTTTGCTATAAAATCTCTATCAGCAATCACCCATAAAAAAGACAGTTTTTAAAATTTTTTCACCTTAATGACGGACCATTAAACTTTTATTACTCCAACAGAATGTAAACTGGGGCAGTAGGGCTGTGAGGTAACAACCATATTATTTTATTAGCAACACAACAATATCCTTTGATTCTTTACCACGTGGCTAGAAAATATTAGATTTACTTTTGGTTTTATTGATGTTCTTTAGTTTGATCTGGTTTGTGAGTGTTGTTCTATATTTAAACAGTATTTTCTCATATTTTTAATTGTATCAATATTCCAATTTTTGTTCTGTGTGTCCTATAGAAGTCAAACACAACCATTCAATTTATAGGAAAATATTAAATGAGTTATTCTGAAATATTTTGACAGAAAAGTTTTGGACTATATTTTTCACGTTTTAAATTTGTTGGTGTAACATAACATAGATACAACAAGGTATAAGTATGAACCCATAAAATTATGGCATTTTATGATGAAATACTATGATGTTTTGAGGTATATAGCCCGATAAATAAAATTTGTTAATTTGTTTTTATTTATAGTGAAGTTTTTAAGTCTTAATATTTGTTATCCTTGAATCCTTTTCTGCTTTCGAGTGTTTGTGAAGAAATTCATAAGTCTCACTTGTGACAGCATGAACAGTATTAATTAAAATAGTAAGACATCAGAAATCAGAGATAGAGGAAATATTTTTTTGAATGGATGGGACTGAGGGAGGGAATTCTAATAATTTATAAACATGAATAACCTATGAAATTAACATAATTTGGTTTACACATCATAATGTGGGTTTGAAAAACAATTCAATGTGAAATTAAATTTATGAAATATTTTGTTCTGTTAAAAATGAGCAGAAATGCCCTAGAATTTGAACCATGGAATTATAAATTACAAATAAATAATTATAAATAAATTATATATTCTAAAACTTAAACTGATCAGTAAAGTCAGAAAAATATTCAAGAATAGCTTGTCAGAGGCGGGGTCAAGACGGCAGAGTAGTCGGTTGCTTCCTGTGGTCTCTCTTACAACAAAGACCTGAAAAGAGAAGTGAATCGATTATATATGACAATCTAGGAGCCCTGAACATCAAAGGCAAAGTTGAAGAATCAGACTGAGTGGCAGGGGGAGGGACAGACAGTTTGGAAGCAATAGGAGTTGCCAGACTTCACCCAGCTGGAGCCAGTGCCCTTCAGGCAGGATTGGCTCATGTGCACAGTGAGGCAAGCAGTGATGCTTGGGAGGTGTTTTCTACATCGGGAGAGACCCAGTGGCAGAGAGTCTATGCTGACATCCAGAACCAGCGAAAAGCAATGCTCAGTTGGCAAAAGATAAGTACTTGTGTCTGGCCTACTGCACAAATCAAAAAACACTCCCCTTTGGGAAAAACCTCTCTCCCATTTACCTCCTCCCTGCCTGCACTACACCAGGTGCCAGGCCAGCTTCAGCGATTGCTGAGTTCCCTGGGCCAGAAGTAGGACCTGTCACACACCGTGAGCCATTCTCCTGGCCTTGGAGAGGGAACAAATTAACAAACAGGAGAAAGTAAGCTGCTGGCTCCCCTAAGCCAGGAATTCAAGGTAGGGGGTATAAGGGGTCCATGGACTTTGAATGCCTTTCACCCCTGCTTAGACCTGTGTGGGCCCATTTCAACAGCATAGGCCCTCATTATGACAGTACAACAGGGTATATACCTGAAGTCTAACTTCAACTATTTTAGCTATATGGTTGTTTTAGGCTGGGTTCTCTAGAGAAGCAAAACCAGTAAAGCATATATATACATATATTTATATCAAAGAAACAGCTTACGTGATTGTAGAGGCTAGAATGTCCCAAGTCCATGGATCAGGGTAGAGGCCTCTCCCAATTCATGCAGCTGCAGAAGCTGGCGAGCCCAAGATCATCAGGTTGGAGAGCAGGGCTCCCGCTCACAGGCTATGAAGGTTGACGAATTTCAAGATAGGCAGGCAAGACCGCAAGGTTTCTCTTGATTCACATAGCTGCAGGGGCTGGTGAACCCAAGATCAGCAAGTCAGAGAGCAGGGCTCTGCTCACAGGCTGTGAAGAACGATGAATCCCAAGTTAAGCAGATAAGCTCACAGCTGAAGTCCCAAGAACCAGAGTCCAGATAAACAGAATGCAGGCGCAGGATCTGGAGTGAGCAAAATGCCAGAATGTCTGCTTATATTCAGATGCAGGCCACACCCCCAAGGAAACTTCCTTTCATCTGATTGGCGACTCACAGCATATTCAATCATGGGAGTGATGACGTGTAAACACTGAGAATCATGGCTCAGCCAAGGTGACACACAATCTTAACCATCACAATGGTGATGTGGCAGTTTCGTGACGTTTGACACTGCTCTGCCCATTAAGCATAAAGTTTAAACCAGTCTCTTATTTCTTTATATTGCCTTGACTTCCCCTCCATATGAAAAATCTATGACTACATTTTTTAGTCCCTCTTTTTGTTTTAACATTGTGATCTTTTACATATTGACATCTCTGTTTCCCTATTTTCAGTGTTTTAGCTTTGATTTATTTTTGTGACTTCCCTATCTGGGTTGATAGCTGGTTGCCCTGTCCTGTGTCCTAGTCTTTGGTTGTTATCTGATGTTATTGATTTTCTAACCGGAAAACTCCCTTTAGTATTTCTTGTAATTTTGGTTTGGTTTTTGCAAATTCCCTAAACTTCTGTTTATCTGGAAATGCCCCAACTTCACCATCATATTTGAGAGAGTTTTGCTGGATATATAATTCTTGGCTGGCAATTTTTTTCCTTCAAGGCTTTATATATGTCATCCCATTGCCTTCTTGCCTGCATGGTTTCTGCTGAGTAGTCCAAATTTACTCTTATTGACTCTCCTTTGTAGATGACTTTTCATTTTTCCCTAGCTGCTCTTAAAATTCTCTCTTTATCTTTGGTTTTGGTAGTTTGATTATGATATGTCTTGGTGGCCTTCTTTTGGGATCTACCTTATGTGGGGTTCGATGAGCATCTTGGATAGATATCTTCTCATCTTTCACGATGTCAGGGAAGTTTTCTGCCAGCAAATCTTTAACAATTACTTCTGTATTTTCTGTTATCCCTCCCTGTTCTGGTAGTCCAATCACTCATAGGTTATTCCTCTTGATAGAATCCCACATAATTCTTAGGTTTTCTTCATTTTTTTTGATCCGTTTATCTGATTTTTCCTCAAATAGGTTGGTGTCAAGTGCTTTATCTTCAATCTCACTAATTCTGACTTCCATTGCCTCCATTCTGCTCCTATGACTTTCTATTGAGCTGTCTAATTCTGAAATTTTACTGTTACTCCTCTGGATTTCTGATTACTGATTCTCTATGGATTCTTGCTGCCTGTTAAATTTGTCATTATGCTCTTCTCTAATCTTTTTGATTTCATTTATTGCATGTTCTACATTTTGCTTAATTTCCTTCCTAATTTCTTGAAGAGTTCTGTATATTAATCTTTTGTATTCTGCCTCTGGTAATTCCAAGAAATGTTCTTCCTCTGGAAAATTGCTAGATTCTTTATTTTGGGAGCTTGCTGAAGCCATCGTGGTCTGCCTCTGTATGTGATTTGATATTGGCTATTGCCTTCGAATCATCAATAAGTTATTATATTTATATACTTTATGTTTGCTTGCTGTGTCCTATCTTCTTCTTTTGTTTTGTTTTGATATGCCCGAATAGGCTGCTCATGTGAGCTAGCTTGATCAACAGTGCCTCTGAAGCTCCAATGTCCTGCCACTAGGTGGCCAGACCTGTCACTAAGAATGTGAATCCAGGAGTCCACCTACTCCTTCTGTATGGATTCAGCTCAGGTGTCCAGGTAGTCGGCCACCAAGTGTGTGGTACAGGCTCTCACCTACGGTCCTAGACAGGCATGGGTGATTGTTGTAGGCACAGGAGTCCGGCTGCAGCAAGGGGACACACGCTGAGCAAGGCAGGAGGCTGACAGCTGCCCCCAAGTGTCCAGGAGGAAAGCGTGTACCTGTTTCTTAGAGTGCACAGGTGGTTGGTTTTTGTAGCTGGGCTATCAGCACCCAGTGCTGTTCGCTGTAAGGACTGGGGGGCACCTCTTATTTTAGGGCCTCTATTGCAGGTGGCTAGGTGACATGGGTGGAGCCACCATTCTTCAGGACCCTGATGTAGGTATGTGAAGACCATGTTTAATGGGCAGAGCAGTGCAAAATGTCAGGAACCTGCCACTTTAGAACTGAAACAGTTGAAGTTAGACTTCAGGTATATACCCTGTTGTACTGCGGTAATGAAGGCCTACGCTGTTGAAATGGGCCCACACAAGTCTATGCAGGGGGAAAGGCACTCAGTGTCTGTGGATCCCTTATGTCTTTGCCTAAGCAAAGGAGCTGTGCCTACCCTGAGTTCCTGACTTAGGGGGCCGGCAGATTATTTTTTCCCGTTTGTTAAGTTTTCCCTCTCCAAGGCCGGAAGAATGGCTCAGGGTGTGTGATGGGTCCTATGTCTGGCCCAGGAGACTTGTCAATCACTGAAGCCATCCTAAACCGAGTGCAGACCGGAGAGCAGGGAGGTAAATGGGAGAGAGATTTTTCCATAAAGGGGGTGTTTTTGATTTGTCTGGTAGGCCAGGAACAAATACTTGTCTTTCACTGATTGAGAGCTGCTTCTCACTGGTTCTGGATGGCCAAGTAGACTCTGTGCCATTGGGTCTCTCCCAGTGTGGAGAACACCTCTGGAGTTCTGCTGCTTGCCTGTCCCACCACTTACCACCAAGCTGATCTGGGCTGAAGGGCTCCGGCTCCTACCAGGTCAGATCTGGCAACTCCTTGCTGCTTCCGAACCATCTCTCCCTCCCCCTGACACTCAGTCTGATTTCTCACCTTTGTCTTTGATGTTCAGGGCTCCTAGATTGCCATATATAATCATTTCACTTGTTTTTTCGGGTATTTGCTGTAAGAGGGACCACCAGAAGTGTCTGTCTGCTCTGCCATCTTGGCCCCACCTTGAATTAGAGCAGAATTAAATGAAATAGAGAATAGAAAAACAATTCAAAGATTTAACAAGATCAAAAGCTGGTTCTTTGAGAAAAGATCAGCAAAATCGATAAACCATTGGTCAAACTGACAGAAGGAAAACAGGAGAGGGAGAAAATAATACTTATAAAAAAATGAGATGGATGATATCACAACAGACCCAAATGAAATCAAAAGAGTCATAACAGAATACTATGAAAAATTGCACTCTAACAAATTTGAAAGCCTAGAGGAAATGGACAAATTTCTAGAAACTCACTACCTACCTAAATTAACACAAACAGAGGTAGAACAACTAAATAAACCCATACCAAAAGAAGAGATCGAAAAGGTTGTTAAAAAACTCCCAACAAAAAAAGCCCTGGCC
>NW_004444160.1:3221029-3240591 GCF_000243295.1 Trichechus manatus latirostris
ACAATGCAATCCCAATCCAAATTCCAACGGCATTTTTTAATGAGATGGAGAAAGAAATCACCAACTTCATATTGAAAGGGAAGAGGTCCTGGGTAAGTAAAGGTTACTCAAGAAGAAGGACAAATTGAGAGGGCTCACACTACCTGATTTTAGAACATATTGTACCACCACAGTAGTCAAAACTGTCTGGTACTGGTACAACAACAGATACACAGACCAATGGAACAGAATTGAGAATCCAGACATAAATTCATCCATCTATGGGCAGCTGATATTTGACAAAGGCCCAAAGTCCATTATTTGGGGAAAAGACAGTCTGTTTAACAAATGATGCTGGCATAACTGGATATCCATCTGCAGAAAACTGAAACAAGACCCATACCTCACACCATGCACAAAAACTAACTCAAAATGGATCAAAGACCTAAATATAAAATCTAAAACAATAAAGACCATGGAAGAAAAAATAGGGACAACATTAGCAGCCCTAATACATGGCATAAACAGAATATGAACCATAAATAACAATGCACAAACACCAGAAGAGAAACTAGGTAACTGGGAGCTCCTAAAAATCAAACACTTATGCTCATAAAAAGACTTCACCAAAAGAGTAAAAAGACAACCTACAGACTGGGAAAACAATTTTGGATGCGACAAATCTGATCAGCCTCTAGTCTCTAAAATCTACAAGATACTGCAACACCTCAACAACAAAAAGACAAATAACCCAATTAAAAAATGGGCAAAGGATATGAACAGTCACTTCGCCTGAGAAGACATTCAGGTGGCTAACAGACACATGAGGAAATGCTCACAATCATTAGCCATTAGAGAAATGCTAATCAAAACTACAATGAGATACCATCTCACTCCAAAAACGCTGGCATTAATCTCAAAAAACACAAAATAATAAAAGCTGGAGAGGTTATGGAGAGACTGGAACACTTATACACTGTTGGTGGGAATGTAAAATGGTACAACCACTTTGGAAATCGATTTGGCGCTTCCTTAAAAAGCTAGGAATAGAAGTACCATATGATCCAGCAATCTCACTCCTTGGAATATATCCTAGAGAAATAAAAGCCATCACACGAATAGATATATGCACACTCATGCTCATTGCAGCACTGTTCACAATAACAAAAAGATGTAAACAACCTAAGTACCCATCATCAGATGAATGGATAAACAAATTATGCTATATTCACACAATGGAATACTATGCAACGATAAACAACAACGATGAATCCATGAAACATCTTATAACATGAAGGAATCTGGAAGGCATTATGCTGAGTGAATTTAGTCAGTCGCAAAAGGACAAGTTTTCTTATAATATCACTATTATAGGAACTCAAGAAAAGGTTTAAACACAGAAGAAAACATTCTTTGATGGTTACAAGGGTGGGGAGGTAGGGAGAGGGATATTTACTAACTAGATAGTAGACAAGAATTACCTTAGGTGAAGGGAAGGACAACACACACTACAGGGGAAGTCAGCATAACTGGACTAAACCAAAGCTAAAAGTTCCCTGAATACAACCAAACACTTTGAAGGATAGAGTAGCAGGGGTGGGGATCTGGGGACCATGATTTCAGAGGACATCCAGTTAAATTGGCATAACAAAGTTTATTAAGAAAATGTTTTGCATCCCACTTTGGTGAGTGGCATCTGGGGTCTTAAAGGCTAGCAAGCAGCTAGCTAAGGTGCATCAATTTGTCCCAGCACACCTGGAGCAAAGGAGCATGAATAACACCAAAGACAGAAGGGAAGTATTAGCCCAAGAAACAGAAAGGGCCACATAAACTGGGGAATGCATCAGCCTGAGACCAGAAGATCTAGATGGTGCCTGGCTACCACCAATGACAACCCTGACAGGGAACAGAACAGATAGTCCCTGACAGAGCAGGAGAAAAGTGGGGTATAAAACTCAAATTCCAGCAAGAACACCAAACTTAATGGTTTGATTGAGCCTGGAGGAACCCCTGAAAACACGGCCCCTGGACTGTCTGTTAGCCCAAAACTAAAACCATTCCCAAGGCCAACTCTTCAGACAAAGATTAGACTGGACTAGGGGACATAAAGTGATACTCATGAGGAGTGTGCTTCTTAGCTTAAGTAGATACATGAGACTAAATGGGCAGCTCCTGTCCAGAGGCAAGATGAGAAGGCAGAGAGGGTCAGGAGTTGGTTGAATGGACACGGGAAATCCGGGGTGGAAAGGAGGAAGCTGCTGTCACAGTATAGGGAGAGCAGCTAGAGTCACATAACAATGTACGTTTAAACTTTTGTCAGAGAGACTGGCTTGAATTATAAACTTTCACTTAAAGCCCAACAATTAAAAAAAAAAAAGAATATTTTGTCCCTGGTGCCTCTCTGACAGGGATCACAATTAGAGGGTCCTGGACAGAGCGAGAGAAAAAATGTAGTATAAAATTCAGATTCACGCACACACAAAAAAGACCCGATTTACTGGTCTGAGAAAGACTGGAGGAACCCCATAGTCTACGGCCCCCAAACACTTTTCTAACTCAGAACTGAAGCTACTCCCATAGTTCACCCTTCAGCCCAAGATTAGACAGATCTATAAAACAAACAATAAAATGTGCTTCTTAGTTCAATTGTGTATGCGAGACCAAACGGGCAAGACCTGCCCAAAAGCAATGATGAAAAGGCAGAAAGGGACAGGAGAAATGGATGGATGGGAACGAGGAACCCACTCGGGGTTGGAAAGGGGTGAATGTTGACACATGGCGGGGATTGCAACCAATGTCATAAAACAATTTGTGTATAAATTGTTGAATAAAAAACTAATTTGCTCTGTAAACTTTTCACCTAAAGCACACACACACACACGAAAGAATAGCTTGTCAGAAGAGACTATGCATCTTATAATTACTATTTTCCCTAGTTCAATAATATATTTGAGGCAACAACATTGGACTAGTCTAATTTATACAAAATACAGAATAAAGTATTTAAACAATGAGTTTGTAAGACTTTAAATTGTATTAACATAGGTTTTTTACATGTCAGAATCCCATTCATAATAAAATGTTCTGAGGTAGTTATATTTCTCTTATTTTGAAATATGAGAGAATTATTTATATATTCAATCTTAATATTATATCTTTATTTCCTAGTAGAAAAAAAATCCACAGGATATGAATTATTTTGAGAAAGAATTAAAATCTTTTCTTTTTTAAATAAAAAAAGGTGAAAAAGATTTCTAATGATATAAAATCCACATTGCTTGAGGCTCAGCTTGCATATCACAGCTATTGCTGTGTAATTCAAAGCAACTGGTTAATACCTCTATTTTTCTTGCCTATAAAGCTATAAACCCTAATGCTGTAATGATTCGTTAATGAAATAGATAAGTGATAATGAGGTCATAATAAATGTAAGTTAAATTATTAATTTTAAAAAGGAAAGATAAAATAATGAGAGTTGCAAGGGACATACCCCATTTTTTAAAAACTGAGAGATATAAATCTCGAAGCAGCTTACATAGCACATAGACTTTAGCCTCTAGTCATGTGACAATAAAACTCCTGACATTACAAATACATTTATTTGATAGGTGTTCTCACTCATAAAATAACGGGTCCTTCAAAAAGCTCATTACAAATTACAAATAAGCTTTAAAACACATGAATATTTCTTCAGACATTTATTGCCAAAAATGAGCTTCAGGATATTGATACATATTGATTGTTGGCTTGGTGATATTTGGAAATTTTATTGATAATTCATTCACATAATACAACAGTCTGGAGAGAAAGGCTGGCTGCAATACACTTGTGGGCAGGGAGACAAGGGTCCAGTCACCTGTGGGCTGGCTGGAAACCCCTGAGATGCATTTTGCAGGGGAATGAGAGGAAGCTAGTAGTGTCTCATTCCTGAAACTTTTCTACTATCGTCCTGTGAATCTATCCAAGTTCTTTGGGCTATAGCTCAATTCTCTATAGAAGTCCTTTAAAATTACCTGTATAAGTGTGATTTATTCAATACTAATATTTTAGTTTTCCATTTTAAAAAAAAAATTAAAAGGGATTGCTGATGTTACTTAATTTGCAGTTAACATTGTTGGAATTTCAGGAGTAGATTTTTATATAGTTGGTTATAGCTCAGCAATTTTTCAAAATTATTGTATTGCTAGATGATACTAGTCCAGACTGGTACAGCTCTTTCTGATTAGATTGTATTTCTAATTCCTCTTGTATGAGAATGCATTGTTGATTGAGAAGGAACATTGACAATTTGCAGATCAGCTCCTTGAGGGAAGTCTAAACAGGATATTCTGGGACCTTATTTGAACTTGAAAGATAAATACGCACAGACTCACACACACAGAGGTAACATTCTAATTAATAAAACCCATTAGCAATGTCAAGAACTTCTAGAGGTGGACATTATTTCAAAAATGAGTGCTATAAACCAAGATGAGTTTTCTGAATATAAGCTTTACTTTCACTGGTACTTCAGAGATAGTTAAGTTTTCAAAATCCCTTCTGGTAGAAATGACCAATAAACCTTGTGCCTTTGTCATTCTGTGGTGTTTGTGTAATCTCTTTCTTCTCTAAAACGTTTGACCTTTAGGATATTGAGGAAAATTAACAAGCATTCCCTACCACGAATATTTTTCTGTCTTTGGATAATCCTTATTTTCATTCAACTTGATGATCTGATTTTATTTCTATATTTTGCATTAGATATTACTCAATGGTTGGTAATGAGTTGCTGCTCCTAATGACCTGTTAATATAAGTGTTGCAGATATGGAACCTGAAACCAGAGGAACTAAGAGACTTACACTAAATTACTCAATCTTTCAGTATTTTAGAACAGCAATTATGTGTAAATTTGACACTTTTTTGAAGTCTACATTCAGTTTTTAAGACAGTAAAGCATCAGGGAATCACAGTGCAGTAGAAATTACCATGGCTTCTGAACAGGCAACACAGGATTTGTCACTTATTAGTTTTGAGATGATGGGAATTTTATTAATCTTTATGAGCTTCTGTTTTTTTATCTATAAAATTAAGATAATAATAGCCTTGCAGGTTTATTGTAGAGACTGATGTTAATGTATGTAAAAGTTCTAGCATAATTCCTTGGATTTAGTTGATTCATAACACATGACAGATATTGTTATAATTTTACTGTTATATGATGTTTTTTAAACAAACCAGGGTTTTTAGTTGCAAAAAAGACCCACCTTAATTAGTTTAAGCATCAAAGAAATTTTTTAAAAAACATTAGGTAGCTTACTGAGTCTCTGGGAGAGAAAAAAAGAAGGGGTGGAGTTTGTATGGTTAGGGACAAAGCCCAAATTACACCACAAGACTGCTCCTGTGAAGGCCCACGCTGCTGCCACTTCTGAGTCAGACACTACAACTTGAACAGCTGATGGTGGGTACTAGAACCCTGCCTCTTGTTTTTCTCAAAACTAGAATTCTACAATGTGCCGTATTCACAAGTTCTTAGTGAAGACCATTTGGAGCAGAGCACAGACTAGGCACTGTTCTAATGGTGTGGTCAACAGGCATTTATTACTCACAGAATAAACAAGACAGGGATGAGCATAACAGCAAACATACTCATCAGCCAAGGTTCCCCGAAGTTAGGCTTCTGTCCCAGGATGTGGTCTTATGATGATCACATCCAAGTGTGCTCCACTTCTCACCATTAAGAGGAACACCAGAGCCCCACTCTCCCAGGGTTAATAACAGGACAGCTATGTCTATGTGCCAAACGGCATGTATGGAGAGCAAGTAGAGGGAAGGGGTAATAAAAGGTAAAAGGGGTAATAAAAGTGGAGGTCCCCCTGCAGACAGTGGACATTATTCATTGCCCCTGCTTAGTCGGTGACCATCTGCTTATGACGATTCTAGATTTACTGGCATCAGGAGCATTCCTTCCCTCTTTACCCCACTAAGATAGCTTAACAGAGTTCTGGGTTTCTTCAGAGGGCAGTTATCGCCCCCTGAGACAAATACTTTACTTTGTGTCCATTAGTAGCTATTATGTATATTAGTAGCTAGGGAAATGGTGAGAGACATTATAGCACACCTCTGCACCCAGCAGTATCTCTGTTGTGCGTTTACCAAAATGGATGCCTGCTTCTTCACTTCACTCACTTCCAAATAGAAATGTCTTGCAGATTTATTTGATTGACAGAGTTTAGGTTGCATGCCTTTTCTATTATTGAAAGACAAGCTGGGAAAGTAAATTTCTGCTTCTGCTTTGGGGAAACAGATTTATAAGGTGGGAACAGTAATCAAAGGTGCTGGGTAGTCAAAAAGTATACAAATCTCCACTAAGCTGGAGCATGAAAGAGCCGTATGAATGATGAGGGGCAATTATCCATCACTGACAACATCCTTGACTCTAGTAAGAAGATAACTTAAATCATCATCTTCTCCTTACCCATTCATTATCCCTGTCATCCTGCAGCAAGCACTTGGCACCCTGGTTTACCGGTCTCAACCAACTCCAAAGATTCCATATCAAATTAAAAACTTTCCCAGAGAGGTACAAAACAAATTAATGCTACTGTAGATCAGGTTTCACAAAACAGAACAAGTAGAACATGAGGTAAAGTAGTCTAATGGGTGGTTAACATTTAAATTTAAACAAACAAACAAACAAAAACTTCAAGCTTATGGCCTAGAGGTAAATTTATAGATTTTTCCCCCCCATTTTCCTCTCTCTTTAGTTTGTCTTATTCTGTCTTCCTAGGAGAGAAGAGTATGCATGGATATGTGTGAATCTGTGTTTTGGAGGATTGGAGGCATAGTTTCAAAAGTAATGTATTACTTACTGTTAGGTTGATCAGGGATTCAAATTTCTTATAAAATTAGACTATGACCAAAAAAAATTGATCTAATATAGGGTTGCCAGATTTAGCAAATAAATATACAAGATGCCCAGTTAAATTTAAATTTCATTTGTTTATCTGAAATTCAAATTTAACTGATTAGTCTGTATTTCATCTGGTAACCATATTCTAAGAGCAGTTTGAATATCTTCCCTGTTCCCTATTACTCATACTGCTATATTACATAGTTACTGCCTCAAACTCCTATTAAAAACATAGAAATCTGCCATGACTGAGATAATTACCCATCTCACTGTATTTATGTAAATATACATTCTTGACAATTATTTTCAGCATGCATAACACTAAATCCAAAGAGATGGGAAATTCAAGTCCTGTGAAAAGCATCTGTTGGTAATATAGTCAGAAATCAACCTATTCTTGGATTCTGAGCTATTCTCTAATTCAGGACATTGAGCAGATGTCTGTCTTGCTTCATAGAAAATATATTAATAACAATATAATATTATGTGATAGCATTTTCATATCATTTCAATGATTACAAGAGACTTTAGTAGACTTTATTTCTTTTGATCCTCACCATGATAGTATCATTATCATTTTACAGTTGAGAAAAACTAGTTCAGAGAGGCTAAATGACTTGTCCAAGTGAACGGTGAATCCAGGACTGAAACCAAGGCCTATTATAGCCTTCCATCCACTTTGCCTCCTTTAATAACTAAAGCATGAGATAGGTGGCTGAACACTGGAAAAAAATTTAGGATTTGGGTCAAATATAATGAAGTCAAGGATAGGGAAAATGATGTGTGATTTTTTCCTTTAATATTTCTCTTCTGGAAAACCCACCATACAAGGTTTCTAGCCTTCTGTTTGGTGGCATAGGTACACACGTGGTCATCCCAAATTACTGCTCTTTTGAGTATGAGGATATTTTGACTAAGGAGGTGTTCACAAATGAACTAATATTATCATGTTAAAAAGGAGAAAATGTGTTGGACTAGCATAGGGCTAGAAGAGGGAGACAGAGGAGAGAAGACATAGAAAATAAAAAGGAGCCATCCTTTGTAATACACTTTGTCTGAAAGCGGAAAAAAAGTCCAGTATAATGACTCACTCTTAGTACTGTGTCCTTTATAAACCCCCCAAAAAAACTTTTGCTGTCGAGTCGGTTCCGACTCATAGCGATTCTATAGGACAGAGTAGAACTGACCCATAGAGTTTCGAACTGCGAATTTTTAAGTTAGCAGCCATAGATCTAACCACTACGCAACCAGGGTTTCCATGTACTTTATACTCCTATATATATAGTGCTTTCATGAAAATGTTTCAAGATACATTAGATTAACTTAAATAGTTCTAAATGGTTTTTTATTAATATATATGCAATACAGGCTTGTTATAAAAAACAAGTTAAATAGAGGAGAGAAATATCAGTTAATAAGTAAAAGATCCCCATCTTCTGCCCCAACTCCCCTCTGGAGAAAACCAATAATAAAGCTTTATTTGCATCTTTCCAGATTTTTTTTGCATAAACAAATGAAAAAAGATAGCTATGTACAGATACAAGAATATATTTTAATATATGTATATATTCACATCAATGCATATATACTGTGGTATCATATTATCTACATTTTTTGCAAATTCTTTCATTCAACAATATATACTTGAGATATTTCCATCTTAGTATAGATGTCTCATTAGTTTTAACTTCTGCACATTATTCCATTGAATCTTTGTACAAATATCTATGTCTATGTCATCATCCATCTAATAAACTAGATTTTTAATTATACAAGAAATGTGTATGAATGATAATGTAATAAAATAGAAAAGCATAATATGAAAAATGAAATGCTCACTTGCCATCTTCACCCACAGTTCCACTTCCTAGAGACTACCACTATTAACAATTTCTATCTTTAGTTCTTCTGGTGGGCTTGATTAAATAAAAAGTAATTAAATGCATTAAAATGCTTATTGTTTTAAATAAATCTTTTAAGGCTAAGTTATGCTGCAGTAACAAATAGCTCTAAAATCTTGGTGGCATAAAATAATATAGATTTATCACTCATAATACATGTCCACTAGGTCAGCAGTCAGGCTTTGCTCATCATAGTCACTCAGGGACCACTTCTGTCGTAGACTTCACCTGCAATGCCCTTTTTCTCCATCTATCCCAGCCTCTCATGTATATGGTCATATCCTACATCTTGTCTACTCTTTTTTCTCTCTTGTTACAAGAAAAGAACTGTACTTGCTTCTATATCCCATTTGTGCACTAGACCACATCTCCTCTCCCCTACTCAAGGATTTGCTTGAGTATTTTTCTCTCTCTTGCACCATTAATTTCTCCACTTTGTCTCATTTCCAAAAGCAAAGACTGATCGTAATATTTCCATCTCAAAAATAAAACCCTCATACAACCTAAATCTACCATTCTCTAATACTCCATTTCTCTGCTCCTTTTTACAGTAAAACTATAAATTCAGATAAATTAATAAACTCACTGTCTTCTTCACCTCAGGATTTTTCCTGGAATCACTGCAATCAGTCTTTTCTTTGGTCACTCCTCTGGAACCAAACTTGCCAGTACTTCTATTGATAAAGATCTCCAGCACAGATCTCTAATATTGCCAAATCCAATGGTCAAATCTCAGTCTTCACCTTACAAGATCTCTCTGGAGTATTGGACTTAGCTGATAACTCTCTGCCTCTTGGAAACTTTTTCTCCAAGAGTTGGTACATTGGTTTTCTGTACATCATATTTACGTGTTTTTTCTCCTATCTCACTGGTTATTCCTGCTCAGTCTTACTTACTTTTTTATTTTAATTTTTAAATTTTCTTTCCGAAGTCTAATTGTCAGAAATCCCCAGGGCCCTGCTAAATCCTGAAGTGATTGTATCTAGTCTCATGGTTGTAAATTTAAATTACATGCTGAAGAGTCCCAATTTTATATTTCCAGTTATATTTCTAGTTCAAACTTGTATCCTGAACTACCAGCTTATATATCTAATCGCTTACTTGACATCACCACTCAGATACCTAACAGGTATCTCTACCGTAATGCATGAAAAATTAAACTGCCTCAGAGACTTGCTTTATCTCAGGCTTATCCATCTTTATAAATGACATCCAGTTGTATTAGGAGTCAACTTTGATCCCTCTCTTTTTCTCACACATGAGTCTATCAACAAATCCTATTCATCCTGCCTTCAAAATATATCCAATGTGTGATCATGTCTCAAAATTCTGTAGATACTACTCTAGGCAAAGCCATTCTTGCAATTTTCTTCTAACTGGTGTATTTGCTTCCATTCTTGCCCATTACAGTCTACTTCCACATAGCAGTCAGAGTAAATGTTTATTAAAATTTTTATTTTTAAGTAACTGTAGATCCACATTATTCAACTGTAAGAAATAATATTGAGATCCCTTTTACCCAGTTTCTCCCAATGGTAATATACTGCAAAACTATAATACAATATCACAGCCAAAATATTGACGTTGATGCAATCAAGATATGTAATGGTTGCATAACATAAGGATCCATCATGTTGCCTTTATAGAACCACATCCACTTCCCTCCCCACCCTTAAATTCCTGATAATCAGTAATTTTCTCTCCATTTCTGTAATTTTCTCACTTAGAGAATCTTACATAAATAAAATCATACAGTTTGTAAGCTTTTGGGATTTTTTTTTCACTTAATATACTTCTTCGGAGATTAAATAGCCTGTTCTTTTTCTTTGCTGAGTAGTATTCCATGGTATAGATTCACCACAGTTTGTTTAACCATCACTTATTTTAGTTGTTTCCAGTGTGTTTGGTTATTAGGAATAAAGCTACTATGAAAATTCATGTACAGGTTTTGTGTGAACACAAGTTTCCATTTTTCCAAAATACATGCTGTCTCAGGAAAAGGCAACTTCCAGTGCAGTCAGTGAGACAGAGGCATAATGTTCTGACCATGCTATCTAATTTTAATCTGGATTCTAAACTAACAGCTATGTGTTTTGAGAAAAACATGTTTTTCCTCAGTGGTCAAAACCGGGATGTGAAACCATATGCCCCGAGGCATCTTAACCAAGTGACCATCTGCAACCCTCAAAATAAACGTATCAGGGAAGAGTGCTGTCTGAGTGCTGTTGCCAACAAAATATTTTTACAGAATAGTCAAAGAAAATACATGTAAACATCTTGTGACCATGATCTAAGCATCCTGTGAAAACTATCTATAATCACTAACTATACTATTAATAATCAGTAACAAATAAGAGTTTGATTATTACAATATTCATTGATTTTCTTGCAATTGCCCTCCCTATGGTTTGGTTCCTCTTTTTACCACATAAGAATACTTATATAACCAAACTGTCCCAGGACTACCTGGTTCCATTTTCAATGGGCTACATAGTTCCCCAATTGCAATTGTTTTAAACCCTTAATAAATCTCTCTGTTTTAACTTGAAACGGCATTCAAGTTTTTCTCTACAATATGCCCAAGAATGCAAATTCTGTGTGTATGCTTGTTACGTGTTTAGTTTTTTGAAGAAACTGCCAAATTATTATCCAGAGGGGCTGTACCATTTTACATTCCCACCAGAAAGCTATGAGTGATCCAGTGTCATTGCATCCTCACCAGATGTATAGCAGTTCTATCAGCTGTTAAGAGGGAATTGTTGAAGATACCAGTGTATAATTTTGGATTTATTTATTTCTCCTTTCAGTTCTATGAGTTTTGCTTCATATATTTTCAGGCTCCATGTTTTGGTGCATACACATTTAGGATTGTTATATCTTCCTGGTGAATCAATCCTTTTATCATTATGTGATGTCTAGATTCTAGTAATATTCTTTGCTCTGAGGTCTAATTTTCCAATATTAATAAAGCCACTGCTTGCTCTGACCTGCTGAAATTTTGTGGTTGGGTTGCAGTTTTTCCTTTGGTGTTTGACTGCAGAAGGGGGGGTTGTTAGTCTACTGTGTTCCATGTCCTATGGCCAAAAGGGAGAAGGCTTTTCTTGTTTGTGCCTGTTGGTAGCTCTGGGTTGGAAGCTTCTGCAGTATCCTGTCTGGGATACAGGAAGCAAAAATTGATAGAATCACTATACAGAAAAATAAACAAGGATATGTTGTTGATATTGTTAGGTGCTGTCGAGTCAGTTCACACTCATAGCAACACTACGTATAACAGAATGAAACACTGCCCGGTCCTGCGCCATTCTCACAATTGTTGCTATGCTTGAGCCCATTGTTGCAGCCACTGTGTCAATCCATCTCCTTGAGGGTCTTCCTCTTTTTTGCTGACACTCTACTTTACCAAGCATGGTGTCCTTCTCCAGGGACTGATATAAAAGATCTGAAAAAAAAAAAATCTACCAAAAAGATCTACTTGATATATATAAAACACTCCAACCAACAGCAGCAGAACACACATGATTTTCAAGTGATCATGAAATATTCATTAATATAGACCATATTTCTAGGCCATAAAACAAACCTCAATAAATAAAAAAGAAATGAAATCAGACAGAGTATGTTCTCAGACCACAATGGAATCAAATTAGAAATCAAAAATAAAAAGACAACAGAAAAAATCTCCTAACACTTGGACATTAACACATTTCTAAATAACCCATGGGTCAAAGAGGAAGTCTAAAAAGAAATAAATACACAGAACTGAGTCAAAATAAAAACAGATATGTCAAAACATGTGAGACACAGCTGAATCAGTGTTGAGGAAGAAATTTATAGAACCAAAAATTTAAATTGTACATTATAGTGTTCCCAGGCTGTCCACTTCTACTTTCCACCTTAGAGACTTCCTATGACAAGTCATCCATGTTTTTTGTGTTATGTCTAGGGTATTTTAGTTGAAAGATGGAAGATCTGGGATGAATTTGACTACTCCATCTTGGCAGAATCTGAAGTGCTTCCATTTATGTTTTAAAGCATAAATCAGATAAATTCACTCCTATACTCAAAAGAGATTCCCAGTATAATTAGAACAAAATCTAAAATCCTTATTATAGCCTATAAGGCATACCATGACTACATGGATATGCACAGTTTTACAGCTTTATTTGTCTTCATTGCCCTAATCACTACCTGTCATATGTTTAATACCTGTCCTCTTTACTAGAAATTAACATCATGAGGGTAAACACTTTGTCATGTTCACACTTATACTCACAGTGTCTGGTATATAATAGGCAATAATAAATATGTTTAAATTAATGAATGAACTAGCTCTTATTTTTTTCCGAGAAGCTGTCAGAGAAATGGGGGTCTAATTACTATTTTCTCAACTACTTTATCTTACTTTGAGACGCATATTTAGTAATCAAAATTATCATATACTTTCTCTCTAATTAGTACAAAATTATCTTTGATCCCTGGTATATTGTGGGTCAAAAAGTACTTGTTAACTAAGTCTTAAACATGGTCAGTAAGATTTTTATTTCTTATTTTTCTAAAATCTCCAATATGAAGGCAATATTTTGCTATCTTTAATAATTCTCCAAAGCTAGTTAATCACAAACGTAACTTATTTTTTTCTTGAATTTTTGTGCATGTTTACACGCCAATCCAAACATAACACTTCTCTATAGCAGTAATTTTTTTTTCTCTTGTTATTGTCTCTATTTTCATCCAAGCTTGTCTGGTAGATATTGCATGCATCTGCATATTCAGTTTAGATATAAATAAGAACTTCTTGGAAGAAATAGACTAATCAAACTTCTTTAGGTGAATCCTAATTCTGTTTTGATATCATTCCACAAATAGTGATTCCCAAAAGAGAAGAGAAATATGATCACGATATATAGATTTTTAAATCATCTTCAAACTGCACATAGCTGATCTTTCAGAGTTATTGCGTTGTCATTAATAAGTATTTTAATGTCAGTATTTCCTGTGGTTTTGATTCTGTGAGGAATGGATATGATCAAATAGTAATAGTAATATGGTCTCTTATCCAAGGTATAGAATAAAAGTAGCAATCCTAGGCTACCTATAGTGTTAAAGAGATACTAGAAACTAGAAGATCAGAGCAATCATAATCTTTACCTTATGTTGCTAGATGGATTTGTCATCTTATATCAACAATGACATTTGACTCATATAAAGTTAGGTGATTGATTTTGCAAGATAGAAGCTCTTTCATTCCGTAAAACCAAAAAGTCAACATGCAAACTTTGGTTTTAAGAGAAAAAAGAAAAATCTTAACTACAAAAATCTGTAGCTTTACTTAAATCTGAAAAAAATACAAGTCATGTAGGTGTAAAAGATTTTTGCAACCATTCTTTAGTTGTTTTCATGTAGCTATTACCTCATTCCATGGCTGCCTGTCTATGTGTTTTAATGCAGTAACAAATGTTCTACTTTGTTTTCCTTCCAAATTGCCCAGCAGGAATTCACTAGTTTATCCTACAATGGCTTTAAACAGCCTAGAGAAAATGTGGTATGGAAGATTGGAGTGGATAATAGCGTCTTTATTTGTTTATGTGCTTGAGATATAATGATTTTAAAGGAAACAATTTAGCCACAGATGCTTTGAACTGCAGATATAGAGAGAACAACTGGAGAACTTCATACAGTACCTTTAAATCTGCCAAGCTGCTGAAAGTATTCTTGAGGTAAAGATAAAACATACCTTTAAGTGCTGTCTAAACAACAGGCTCAAAGAGTAAAGAAATCTGACACAAAGTTAATGACAATGAAATGCCACCATGTTAAGAATTTTTGCAAAGTCAATCTTATATTTTTAGCATATTAGAAACAGCTGGAAAAGGGTTGGTATGAATAAGAACATATGGAAGGAAGCATTCATATCTCTTTCAAATGGAATTCAGGTATGATATCCTTTAGAGAAACGAGATTACAAGATGTTAAGCCAAAACAACAATGAAATTGCATGTTGATTCATGTTAGAAGCCCTTTCTTTTTCAGAAACTGTGGTGCAATGGGTTTTCTTTTATGTGGCCTTTCTGGCCCTGGGTTTGCCAGTCTCCTCAAATGACTGATTGAACCACAATCTGCCAAGTGATTGGTCAGTTTGTTATCCGTAAAAGCGGTTTGCAAGGATTGGTTGGTTTGCTGTCCACATAAGGGGCTTGCAAGGATTGACTGGTATACAATCCACCTCTACATAGATTGGTTGGCTATAAGGGGGGGGGCCCTCCCAGTAGTTGACTTTTACCAGAATTTTCTGGGGGCCCCACCCAGGCTCTCCTTTACTGGTTTGGCTGGGGAGCCCTGCCCAGTAGCTGATCTTTACAGATTGGTTAAGGAGCCTCCCTTATAATTGACGAGGAATACATTGGCTAACCTATAAAAACCCTGGAACCTGAGAGCAGAGCTATCCTGTTGGAGA
Organism: Trichechus manatus latirostris; assembly: GCF_000243295.1. NCBI lineage: Eukaryota > Metazoa > Chordata > Mammalia > Sirenia > Trichechidae > Trichechus > Trichechus manatus. Next base: position 3,236,255 of record NW_004444160.1, read on the forward strand.
GGAGAGCTACCAAGAATCTCCTGAGAAAGATCTGCTCCAGCAGGGAGCTTGTCTGAAGCTTCCTTGGTTGATGAAGGAAGAGACTTGTTCTCTGCTTCAGAGACCTCCCCACTCCTTGCCTGTATACCTTTCCCTGAGTTGCATTCTGAACTTCTTGACGGTTTACCCCGAGTTTTATCCCAAATTGTATCTTGTTGCTTTTGCGTTGTTACCTTAATAAACCCTGTAGCCATGAATATAGTCTGTGAGTTCTTACGAGTTTTGTGTGACTATTGCAGTGAATTATGGAACTCAGCAGAGAAATAGTGAAATAATGGAGAAGTGGGAAGGCAGAGGTATATTTGACCTCTGCCTCGTAGGAACCAGCCTTAGGCTGATTCTGGTTCATGATGTTGTTCTTACAGAAACTTAGGCTGGAAAGTATACTTCCAGGAGAACCACTAAAATAATGTCTTTAGTTATTGTAATGTGACAAGATATCTGGGGAAAAGAAGACAAATATTTTTATCAATGATGCAAATTTGGTAACTCAATATGGATATTGAACCTGAACATATGAAATAGGAAATATAGCCATATCATGATATATTTAGTGTTTGGCTGTCACTAGGGGCAATTGATGTCCTGTAAAGACAGTGAAATGACTATACTCAAAAAAACCAAACCCGTTGCTGTTGAGATAATTCCAACTCATAGTGATCCTATAGGACAGAGTAGAACTGCCCCATGGGGTTCACAATGAATGGCTGGTGGATTTGAACTGCCGACCTTTTGGTTAGCAGCCATAGCTCTTAACCACTACACCACCAGAGCTCCCAAATGACTGTAGTCATTTGTAAAAACAATTAAAAACTAGGAGTGAAAGCCAAAAACACCTCTGGCAACAAGTAAAGAGACTATCATCTCCAGAAGCTGGAGGGCAGAAAACTCTGAGTTTCAGGTCCAGAACTTAATTATGAGAGTAGGAGATCATAAGAAAAGGTTGATCTCTCAACACAGAGAAATCTACTAAGCCAAGGCCAGAACACTGATTGAAAAAGAATGGCCCATTAACACATGAGAAGGAACATCTGTGTTGATGCACTTGAAAATCTTAACTTCTCATGTATCGCTGGGCTCTATGGACTTTCAGAGTTGGCCCACTTTTTGCTCCTTCCATGGTCTGTAGGGTAAGATCTAGCACAATGAGGAAGGCCAAGTGGAAGTTTCTGAAGATAAACACTCTTGGCCAAGATACTAAATCAAAAACTGTATTCCATCTCGGTGACAATTTCATAGATTGTACCGGCCTTAAAGAACTAAAGGATGCAGGACCAAAGGTGGTAGTTCCATAATATGTTTCAATTTAATTAACCAGTTCTGTCCTTACCAAAGCCAGACATATCTTAGAGGGCAACAATCGACTACTACATACTTGATCAAGTAGCAGTCCCAGTTGCAGCTGTGATGCCATATGTGGTATTTTTGTTTTGAAGTAAAAAGAAAGTTTTATTTGGCATATATTCAAAAGGACAAAAGTGGGAAGCGGACAAGCATGCTGCCAGAGCCATGTCTGCCCGAGTCCAAGGAAGGTTACAGAATCATCAGTATATATCAACATCACAAAATGGGTAGACTCATTGAAAGCACCACTTTTTCACTGATTGGCTAGAAGTTGTACTCTTACATTTTGAATCATCTTTCTTAACCATCATCGGTATGGGTTTCAGTTACCAAAGTCAGTAGGGTCTTCATTGGTCCAATAAATTCCTATTCACTAAATGTTAATAGAAAAAGACAAAAGGTGAGAAGTCCTTTGGGTTGGGTTTTATTGCCCTTTTGTGAAAACTTCCTTAAGATAATTTCTGAGATTTTCCCATCTGTTGTCTTATCTCAGGGCCCAGATGATGCGTCTTTTTGAGCCTGTGAGGGCTCAGCTTCTGCTGGGTCACATCCTTTATGCTCAAGGAGAGGGAATAATAACTCCAGTGTTATTTCCTAAATCAGTCCCTCCTTTTGATTGGAGATTGGAGATAACACATCGATGATCAATACCTGGACTTAGTCGAGCTCCTAGATGGCGGCCATTGCAGGCTCTTTAAACTCACGGTGCTGATTTTCCACCGGATACCATCTGATTCTTCACCAGGTTATTAAGTAAGAGTGATGTTCTCATCAATGGCATTGTCGGAGTGGGCAGACTCAATGTACATCAACATTTTAGCCTGAGGCCTTCTTTTGCCTTTTAGGTGTGTAAGACAATAGAGGATAAATTTTATTATGCCTAATACTATCAGGATGTAGACTAAGAATATTACTATCCCTTGCAGTAGTGATCTAGCCCATATACTTATTCCTGATGGTAACTAACCAAATAGATCTGGTGTTTGCAAGGGTATGACAATGTGTAATCAAGTACCTTGCTGTCTAATTCTATGTATATCTTGTCTACAGCACAGACTACACTTTCTTGGACTAATAAAAAAAAATTCTAAGGTTATTTTGTTATCTCATGTCACCTTGCCTTATGAGATCAGAGATCACTGTTGTGCTTCTGTCTCATCTGTTATTGGTCCCATAGTGACTGACAAATTTTCTTAAAGATTTCTCCAACTCAGATATACCATATGTAGGAATTAAAGCTACCAACCACTCCCTGAGTGTTGGACCAATGAGTTTTCTTCTGACTTTCATTTTACAATTTTAACATTACCTTTTCAATATTTACTAGCATTGTTACTATGAATACTTAAAAGTAATCCTAAAGTTTCCAAAGTATATTGTCTATGCATTCCTGAGGAATCTAAACAAGAGATTGCTCACGCAAATTCACTATCAGTTGGAAATGGAAAGGAATCATCTAAATTAGAAACATATCTACACAGAAACATATATCCATAAGAAGCACACAGTTTGTCTAGAAGAAACAGAAAATATAGAAAAATTTACATGTGACTAGTTTTCATTAGAGAACGAATGATTGGCAAGATAATACAGGATGGACCTTCCCTGTAGGAGGTCTTCAGTTAGTCTGTTTAAAACATACAAAGTGTTCTTCCCAAGGGCAAGCTGCCCCCTCCTTGGTTTACCTATTAACAGTCATGAGTCACTTTCTCAGAAGCAGAAATGGAACCAAAGACAAAACGGAGTCTGAGCCATGAGGTCGATCTCTGAGAATCTGGTTTCTTTAAGATACATAATTTTCTGCATCGTAAGAGGGTGACAGTTTGATTACAAACATTACACAGGTATTTCATATGACATTGTCTTAAAGACTGCTTAAACTAATTACTAATTTACCCTAAACATAACTCTGTCTAATCTTTTAAGTTAGTTTCCTAAAACAGACTGAATTCTTCAAAAAAAAGCTCAATACCCAGAGCAAAATGGTCTTACTAGTTTATCTGGACCATTGTTTGACTCAAAGTATCATCAGGAACCAGTTTTTTCCTCAAAGCTCAAGGTTCAAGAGGACACCCAAAGCCAAATATCCATGTGGGTTGCTTCAACCTCCCTGAAAGCCAGTAACCTGGATTCCAGGAGAATTATATACAACTCTCTCATCATTCTTTCCTTTGGATCATGATCTTCTTATAGAATCTTTTATCAAAAATGCTCAATAAATGGTAATTGGACATCATCTGGTTTTTAAGATCCCAGGCACCATATAGCAAACTAGGAAATAAAACAGAAACTCTAACAATTATATTAGGCCAATTGTCTGAAATAACCAATGAAACTATGACCCTAAGGTCTTTGAACCAAGGAAACAAATCTCAGGTGTTTGTCTCTACATAAGCAGCATCAGTAACTGCTTTTCATGTGCCTGAACAGCAACTACATTCTGCAAAACTCAGATTGAGTATTAATATAAATACAGCAACATTTATCTATTAAGGCACAAACTATTTCTTAAGAGACTAGCAGGAAATCTAATACTATTCTATTTTGTAAAATCATAGCTCAAATTTCAGACAGTTCTCTGGTTATGATATCTACAACTTGGCTAATTTTACCAACCGGAACTTCTAATTCAAGAGTTACAATACCTAAACCCATTAGTTAGATAATTTAGGAGAAAGGAGAATGATTTCTTATATCCAGAAATCAGGACCTTAAAATATCAGCAATATTAAAAAAAAAAACAAACCATAGTTTCCTTTAGTTTACTCAATCTTCCATAGTTAATTTCTGTTCCATGTGATTCTGGACCAGCCACAGTCTGCAAACTCGTCAGCTTCTGCATAGGAGCTCTGGAAATTTTATTCAGTCTAGTCACAGTCTTTTTAGCAAGTTCAATATAGTCCATCTTTTTGTTGAGATATTTTGGTCAAACTTTTTCAGCAAATCAGCAAAGT
>NW_004444160.1:3243237-3244640 GCF_000243295.1 Trichechus manatus latirostris
ACCCTGAAGCTCTGGACATTCTGCAGAATATCACATTGGTCCAATATATCAATGACACCATGCTAATGATACTAGATGAACAAGAAGTGGCAAACATGGAAGCAGTGGTATGTTGGATCCAGCTCATACTAGCTCCCAAAAGTCAATTATGATATTTTCAGAAATTTTACAAACCCGTTGCTAAACATAGCCATTAATAAAATTAGATTATATAAAATTATTCAAAACAAAGGTAATAAATACTCCAATTCTTCACTTTATAACTATTCTAGCATATTTTTCTTTGATCTGTGTCTTTGAATTTATTACTTCTATTGTATATTCATGGTGGAAATACTATCTCTTCTCAGTTCCACATTCAATGGTGTCACATTGGTAGATTGAAATTAGCCACAGTGGAAATACTTACACTATGGAAATCTAAAACACTACAAATCAGCGCCTATCTCACCCCAACCTGTAAAACTAGTTGGTAAATATTTTCCACCACACCACTGAGAGATAAATACTTCAAAGGTTCAAGTGGCTACCACATCAGTGACAATTTCAGGGTCAAGTGGTCAAAGGTGTGCTGGGACATCTCGTTTAAAGTAAAAGACAAATAATTGCATCTTTTACCTTCCACTAAAGAGAAGGAAGCATGATATCTGTTAGGCCTCTTTGGATTTTGGAGATAGTAGATTTCCCTTCTGGGAAAATGCCAGCTTTAATTGTAACCCAGAGCAGAAAAGGGCTCTGCAGGAGGGTCAGGCTGCAGTGCAAGCAACCCCATCTGTCTCAGATATACTACCTGGCATACCTTATGGCATTAGATGCATCTGTGGTGGGAAAAGATGCTTTTTGGAGTTAATGGCAAGCCCCAAAATGAAAATTATAACATAGGCCTCTAAATCCTAGATCAAGTCCGTGCCATCTACAGCACAAAAGTTTACACATTTTGATAAATAGCTCCTGACAAACTACTAAAAAAAAAACCAAACCAAAACAAAAAACAAAACCTGTTGCCGTCAAGTCTATTCCAACTCATGATGACCCTATAGGACAGAGTAGAACTGCTCCATAGAATTTCCAAGGAGCGGCTGATGGATTCTAAATACCAACCTTTTGGTTAGCAGCCGAGCTCTTAACCACTGTGCCACAGCTCCCTGGCAAACTACTGGGCCCTAATGGAGGCAGAGGGCCTGACCATAAGAAATTAAATTACTATGCTGCCAGAACTACCCATCATAAGCTGGGATCTGTCATACACACCAAGTCATGAGGTCAAGTGTGCACAGAGCCAATTCATACATAGTAAGATGGAAGTGATATAAACAGGATTGTGCACAAACGGGGCCAAAAAGCAATATGAGTTTCATGTGCAGGTGGCTCAGACTGTTATGTCATCCACCTCTGTTGTATCT
>NW_004444160.1:3246180-3253016 GCF_000243295.1 Trichechus manatus latirostris
ATCGATTTCCAAAGTGGTTGTACCATTTTACATTCCCACCAATAGTGTATAAGTGTTCCAGTCTCTCCACAACCTCTCTAGCATTTATTATTTTGTGTTTTTTTGATTAATGCTAGCCTTGTTGGGGTGAGATAATATCTCATTGTAGTTTTGATCTGCATTTCTCTAATGGCTAATGATTGTGAGCATTTCCTCACGTGTTTGTTAGCTGCCTGGATGTCTTCTTTGGCGAAGTGCCTGTTCATATCCTTTGCCCATTTTTTATTGGGTTATTTGTCTTTTTGTTGTTGAGGTTTTGCAGTATCTTACAGAGTTTAGAGATTAGATGCTGATCGGATTTGTCATAGCCAAAATTTTTTCCCAGTCTGTAGGTTGTCTTTTTACTCTTTTGGTAAAGTGTTTTTATGAGCATAAGTGTTTGATTTTTAGGAGCTTCCAGTTGTCTAGTTTCTCTTCTGGCGTTTGTGCATTGTTACTTTTGGTTTGTATTGTGTTTATGCCATGCATTAGGGCTTCTAGCATTGTCCTTATTTTTTCTTCCATGATCTTTATCATTTTTGATTTTATATTTGGGTCTTTGGTCCATTTTGAGTTAGTTTTTGTGCATGGTGTGAGATATGAATCTTTTTTCAGTTATTTTGAAGATGGATACCCAGTTATGCCAGCACCATTTGTTAAAGAGACTGTCTTTTCCTCTACTGTATTCATTTTGTACAAAAAGAGAAGTGACCTAAGGTTAGTGTACATGTACTCATGGGCAGTCTCAAATTGCTTGGCCAGTATAGGGGCCTGTAATGGGAAAATTGGAAGATTAGTGTAAAGGATATCTGGAGTAAAGGCATGTAGATGGATTTATGGGATTAGCAGCTAAGTATTGCCCATCAGAGAATATCTACCATGAAAGAAACACTATACAGCTAAGCAAAAAGAATGACTTGGTTAGTTATTATCATTGGCCACTGCAGTGCTGATATAATGGGTACATGAGTGGAGTGGTCATCATCGCAGGGATGGAGGCTATACATGGGCACAACAGTATGAGTTCCCACTCATGAAGCCTTATCTAGCTAATATAACTACTTAATGTCCAACCTGATAACAAGGGAGACCAATATTATAAACCTGGTACAGCACCACTTCTTAAGGAGACCAACAAATCACCTGGTGGAAAGTTAGTAACGTTAACCCCTTCTACCTTAAAAAGGAGCAGTGATTGTTTTGACTGGAAGATAAATATATTCTGAATATGGATATGTCTTTCATGTCCACATGTCCTAAGCCAGCGCTACTATCCAAATGGTTACAGAATTTTTGATCTACTTATGTGGAACTCCATATATCATCATGTCAGACAAAGGGATCCAGTTTATAACAAAGAACGTGTGACAATAGGCACTGATCATGGGATCCACTGATATTCCCACAAAGAGCACAACCGAAAAGTTGCAGCCTCATAAGAACAATAAAATGCTCTGTTAAAGGCACAGTTAAGATACTAGCTTGGAGACTATACTCTGTGAGGATGAGATCCTATGCTTCAGGATGCACTATAACTGTAAATTAATGATAATTTTATGATGCTGTTGGGAAATAAGTAGAATACTTTGGTGAGGAAATCCAGGGTAAAAGTAGAAGCTGCCCTATTTACCAATATTACCAGTAACATAATTGCAGAGTTTGTGTTTTCCATCTGTACATGCCTGGGCTCTAAGAGTCTAGAGGTACTGACTTCCAGAGGGAGAACACTTTATATCAGGGGACATAAAAAAATTATCATTGAACTTTAAGCCAGAGTTTCCGCCAGGGCATTTTAGGCTCCTTGTTCCAAGGAACTGGAACACAAGGAGAGGATTCAACATCCTGGGAGGTGTCATTTACTTTGATCATCAGAAGGAAGTAGGACAGCTGTTACACGATGGGGGCAAAGAAGAATGTTTGGCACCCAAGTGGTCCATGTGGGCTTCTCTTGGTACTCCCTTGCACAATTTAAACAAGAAAAATGACAAGTGAATCAGCCATGGGCTGAGAATATCTTGATGACCAGGTTCTGAGTTCTTTTAGTAATGAGAGTCTAGATCAATTCACCAGAAAGCAATCTAGACCAGCAGAAGTTCTAGATGAATTTGAATGGAAACTAGAATGCTTTAGAGAAAAGGAAATCAGTCAGGCTCAGTTGAAACCTTACGACTAGCTGAAATGATTGGCTCTGTAGTTCACCGTATTAACCTCATAAATTTCCCCTAGGAACAGAGGGTCACCAGAATCCTGAAGGAGCTGCTGCTAGAATATAAGAAAAATGGGATTTGAGAGGTACACGGTGTAGAGTGCAGTGGGTACTGTGATGTGCCACCCAGATCCTCCCTTCAGGACTAAAGCATCTGTACTTCAGCTGCTGACAATGTTGTCAGATGACAGTCCTTAACTGCCAGTCCTCTCCCGGGAATTTTCCTTGGCTAAGGGAAGCTACCTCCCCTAAAGTCATGCCCCTTCTCAGAGCAGCCTGAATCCAATGATCATTGAGGAGGCATAAAGGCCTGATCACCTTGCTTCAAATGAGTCAATTTTGAAGGACCATCCAAGCTTCAGACTCCCCCAGGGTTCAACTAAGTCTTTTGTTTTCATTGTATTGCAGCCCAAATTCTCTCCCTTCCCAATGCTGCTACCTTCCCTCTCTTCACAGACATAAATGACAGCATTCTCTCATAAACTTCCTGCACTCTAATTTCTGCCTCAGAGTCAGCTCCCTGAAATATTACCTCTGCATAGAGGAATTATTAGTGATTTTAATTTTTCTTCTTTGAAACTTGAGTAATTTCTAAATTTTCTATAATCTGCTTACATATATTACTTGTATATTCAGAACAAGTGTTGTTTTAAATTAACACACATATATAATATACTTAATATCATAAGTAAAGAGTCCCTGGGTGGTACAAATGGTTGACATGCTCAGCTTCTAACTAAAAGGTTGAAGGTTCAATTCCACCCAGGGGCACCTCAGAAGACAGGTCTGGTGATCCACTTCCAAAAAAATCAGCCATGGAAAAACTCTATGGAATATAGTTTTACTCTGACACACATGGGTTTGCCTTGAGTTGGAATCAGAATAATCAACTGGTTTAATTTCATAAGTAACCATCATAAGTAAACATCAGTTTGTCATATTGTGGTGGCTTATGATGCTGGAAGCTATGCCATCAGTATTTCAAATACCAGCAGGACTATCCATGATGAACAGATTTCAGCAGAACTTCCAGATTAAGACAGACTAGAAAGAAAGGCCTGGTGATCTACTTCTGAAAATCAGCCAAGGCAAACCTTCTGTATCACAACAGAATATTGTCCAATATAGTGCTGGAAGATGAGCCCACTAAGTTGGAAAGCACTACACAATAGCCACAACAATGAATTCAAACAAACCAATGATCAAAAAGATGGTGCAGGACCAGGTAATGTTTTGTTGTGCTGTACATGGGGTTGCCATGAGTCAGAGTCAACTAGATGGCAACTAACAACAACAGCAATGTCATAATTCATCAATATGATATAGCCATTCTAACAGTCAGTATGGAAATCTCTCTATGCTAAAGGAAAATGAGTAGTTTTGTAAATTTCTCATAAAAAGAACACGGTGACTGCCAAGTACTTATGGTAATAGTGGTGATAGTTGTTGAATAAACTAACATCTTAGGTTGCAAAATACTTTTATTCCCAAACTCAGTCAGCTGGGAAGTAAGCATTCACTTATGCTCACATTAGTGCTACAACATTTGGTAACTATTCATTGGACAGAACTTTGATTGAATCACCCGGTTACAAAGAGATGTGACGTGCTTCAGAAAAAAAATTTCTCTTTCTTTTGGAATGTCTGATTTATCTATTATAATCATTTATTTGTTGATCTATTCAATTTTTTGAAGCATGCACTATGTATCAGACACTGAACTAGAGAGTGATGTTGCAAAAATATTTCTATCTCAAGAGCCTGACAGTCTAAGTAGCGGAACTATATAAACATGCAAACAAGTCCTTAAAGTATTAATAGCAATTATATTAAACAAGTTTTATTGTATGTGTTTGGTGAAATGTCTCATGTACTTTTAACTCTTAATCATTCTCTGAAAGTTGCTTGTGAAATTTTTCAGATCAAATATTGCTTTTGCAATTGCATTTCTAAATTTAAGAGGATTAATTTTAGGTTGTTTTTCCAGAAATGACCACAACAATATCTCCCATACTATATGCTCTTTTGTAATGTAACCTTGCTACTTCCCCATGAAAGGGTGAGGTCTATTTAACCCTATCCTTGAATCTGGAATTGCTATTTAGCATGTTTTGAGCAATAAAATGCCTCTGAATTGACTTTGTAACTTCTGGGGTGGATATTAAGAGCTCTGTAGGTTCCAATGCTGCTTCTTAGAACATTCCTTGGAAATCATGTGCTATGTTGAGAGACAGCACTAGAAACCATGTAGAAAGATGCACTTGGAGGAGAACCAAGGCCCCTGGATGACAGACCTACTTTGCAGTGATGTGAATGAGGCCATTTTGGAATGTACAGCCATACCACCACCCCAGCCAACACCTCATGAATTGCCTTTTTGCCCAGAGAATTATGCAAAATCGTAAATTGGTTGCTGTTTTAAGCCACTGAATTTTGGGATGGCTTGATACACAGCAATAGATAACTGCCACAGTAATTAACGAACACATTTCTCATGGAAAGACTCCCAGATTTTGTGACTCCACCAGAAACAAAGATAGACCAGAACCCAGGTAAAGGACAAGGTAGACCGTAATCCTAAACTTTTTAGGAAAGAGTAATGATGCTCTTGATTTAGATGATGCTTCCAAAAGTTGGATATAATTCCAGTTGCCAAAATCAGCTGCAGTGAGTCTCAGTATCTGCAAAAGTAAAAGTCATTAAAATTCGGCTTTTTAAATGCCCTTGAAAGTTATAGTGAAAACTAAAAATTTAACCCAAGTATTCACAAGCCAATTAAAAACCTCTGCAAAATATCTTTTTAATGTTCTGCCAATAGTTACAATTGAAATTTTGGAAGGATTTTTGCGGTTGTTGTTGTGTGCTGTCAAATCAATTTTTGACTCATAGCAACTCCATGAGACAGAGTAGAACTGCCCCATAGGGTTTTCTAGGCTGTAATCTTTATGGAAGCTTATTGCCAGGTCTTTCCTTCTGTGGAGCCACTGGGTGGTTTGGAACCACCAAACTTTTGGTTAGCAGCTGAGCACTTAACCCTTGCTCTGGTGGTTTATTCTCTAGCCTAGTGTGTACTGAGGACTTGTCAGTACAGTTTACAATGAAAGCTGTTTGATGTAGTTTTATATTTCTTAACACTAAAAATTAACCTTAAATAGTCACGTTGTTTAATTTATGAATGCAGCATTAACCCAAGGTAAAAGCATATTGCTCATAATTTGACTGGCCTGGCATTTATTTTTCAAAACATAGTGACATAACATCTTTTCTAATGCACATACCACAAAGAATCTGGATAAAAGGCAATGAGTGAAGACTGTGAGGCTGTAGAGTAGCTTCTCTTATTATAACTCTACAAGCTGTAGAGTTCCTGAAGGGATAACAGTATCAGTGGCCTTCTGGGCTGAGTAGCAATGAAAATTCATTTACATGTAAGAAGACCATTTCACCTGAGGACCTCCATACCCTTCTAAACATCAGTGGTTCAGATCTTTTAAAATGTCTTCCAACTTTCTGCAATATGCAGAACATAATCATTAATAAATCCTCAGTTGGCAAAGTGCCTTTATCTTAGAAGTTCAGGCAGTAGTAAAAATTTATCTTTCATAACCATAAATTATGTTCATTCTTTGTACCTGTTCATTCCTTTAATGCCTACTGCCACTATAGTTTAAGTCGTATTGACCTCATTCCTAGTATACTACGGTAACCTAAAGGTATTCCTATCATCTTAATTTCATCCAAGTACTTCTGAACATGACTGCCAGAATTCTTTTTTTTTTTTTTTTTAACACTTCCTTTACCATTTCATACCTTTGTTCTGTGAATCCCCTTCAGTCCTACCAGCATACAGAATAAAGCTGTAATTCCCTGGTTTGGTATTCAAGACCCTCCAATGTCTATCCTCAACCTACATTCTCCAATTTATTTAGTGTTATATGTAAAGTGTCCTTTACACTTCTTTATATATGAACTCAGGTCCAACTAAATTAATGTCAATTTTCTGCAATAATACCAATTATTCTACCCAGTAAACCATATTCCCTCATTTCTCTTCTACCTAAAGCATTCTCCTTATTCCTTTCTAACGATCAACATTATACTCAATATTTTTTCATAATCCTCTCAAAACTAGGTGCCTATTCCTCAGAAAAACACAATCTGTCCCTCCCCTGAACTTCTCTACTACTTGTCTCTACTATTACTGCAACTATTTTTTAAGATGCAAATTTTCAACATCCTTATTAGGTTTGGAGGACATGAGCTGCATTCACTTCCCATTGCCCAACATAGTGTTTTGTGTGTAGTAAGAAATTAATAAAAATATTGGACACCCTTTAAAATGTTTCTTCTCTTTCCCATACTCAGGCTATCATAATTGCTAATACCTATTTTAAGGTTCTTTCAACTATATATTTGGGGTCTGGAGAAAAGTACAAGGTATAGATTTAAAAAATTGAATCATATTCAATTTAATTTGCTTATCACTTTATGAAAACAAAAGTGTAAATGTCTATCCAAGTCTTTCTATAATTGATTTCTATCTTAATTTTATTTTAAAAAATCATTTTGTTCCCCAGAGAAAACATTTTTTTTAATTTAAGAAGAAGTAGTA
>NW_004444160.1:3254741-3255824 GCF_000243295.1 Trichechus manatus latirostris
TCTCTCTGCTCGCTTCTCTCTTTTATATCTCAAAAGAGATTGGCTTAAGACACTATCTAATCTTGTAGACCTCATCAGTACAACTGCCACTAATCCATCTTATCACATCATAGTGATAGAATATACAACACATGGAAATCACATCAGATTACAAAGTGGTAGACAATCATATAATACTGGGAATCATGGTCCAGCCAAATTGATACACACATTTTTGGGGGGGACTTAATTCAATTCATGACAGAAGTATAAGGTTAGAAATAGTTATACGAAACTCATTGTAACAAATAGAAAGAAAATGTAAGAGTATTAATCTTAGACAAAATCTTTGGCAAAATAAAATTCATGGCAAAAATATTAAAAGGGCAAAAGGGGTATGTTACATTACATTTTCACACTTACTTATTTCTGAGAGGTATATTGGATTTTCTGATTTTAAAACAGGTTTTTTTTTCCCTGTATTTCTGTCTCTCTTTACAAATTTTTTAAATAATATTTTATTGTGTTTTTGATGAAAGTTTCACACAACAAATTGGTTTTCCATTTGACAGTTTTTGCACGAATTGTTCAGTGACATTAGTTACATTTTTCACAATGCATCAGTATTTTCTTTAATTGAATTCTGGTTGTACCATTTCCAATAGTTTCCCTACACCTTATCTTTTCATCTTTGCATTTGAGAGTAATTGTTGACCTTTTGTTCTCATATAGGTTTTTTTTTTCTTTACAAATTTAGCGACTATGTTTTTAGGTTCTGGTATAATGTTTTTTGCTTGAAATAGATGCAATGGTAAAAAATCCATTAAACCCGTTGTTAAAAAGCAAAGATGTCACTTTAAGGACTAAGGTGCACCTGACCCAAGCCATGGTATTTCAATTGCCTCATATGCAAAAGCTGGATTATGAATAAAGAAGACCAAAGAAGAATTGATGTCTTAGTAGTATGGCATTGGCAAAGAATATTGAATATATCACAGAATGTCAGAAGAACAAACACACCTTCTTGTAAGAAGTGCAACAAGAATTCTCCTTAGAAGCAAGGATGGCAAGACTTCATCTCACATATTTTAGACAAGTTATCGG
>NW_004444160.1:3256709-3258991 GCF_000243295.1 Trichechus manatus latirostris
GAAGACAGAAAACAACAACAACAAAAATGGATGTCTACAGTTTCCTGCAGTATTGGAGGAAACAAGGAACAAAAAAAAATATAAGACACACACAAACACAACTGCAAATGCTGGGGTAAAGGAAGTATTTGAGTTCCAGAGTTACCACATTATAATATTTAAATGTCCCAATTTCAAAATAAGAAAATAAAATGGAATAAACCATCCCCATGAAAGCCCATGTAATGAATTTATTAGACTGATATTTTAAAACAACAGTATTAAATATGCTCAAAAAGCTAAAGGACAACTTGGACAAAGAACTAAAGAAAATCAGGAAAAATATAAAGAAATAAAATGAGAATATCAATAAAGAGATATAATGTTTTTAAAAGAACCAAACAGAAGTACTGGAGCTGCAAAGTGTAATAACTGAAATAAAAAATTCACTGGAGGGGTTAAGCAGAAGATTTTAACTGGCAGAAACAAGAATCAGTGAGCTTGAAGATACGACAACTGAAATTATTTAGGTTATGGAAGAAAAGGAAGAAAAGGAAAGCGAGTCTAAGGGACTTTTGAGACACCATCAAACAAGCCAACATAGATATAAAGAAAGTCCCAAAAAGATGAGGGATAAAGGGACAGAAAGAATATTTGAAGAAATAATGGTAGAAATCAAATTTGATGAAAGACATGAACATACACATCTAAGAAGCTCAACAAATGCCAAGTAGGTTAAATGCAAATAAATCCACACTGAGACAAATTATGGTCAAACTATCAAAAACCAAAGATAAAAAGAATTTTAAAAGCAACAAGAGAGAAGTGAATTGTCACATACAATGGATTCTCCATAAGATTAATTGCTGGTTGTGTCTCAGAAATCATGGAGTACAGAAGGCAGTGAGATGACATATTTAAAACACTGAAATAAAAGAACTGTCAACAAAGTATTCTATCCATAAAAATTGTCCTTCAGTAATGAACGTGTTATTAAGACATTCCCAAATAAACAAAAGCTGAAGGTGTTCATTACCTTTAAACCTGTCAAAAAACAAAAAACAAAAAAATGCTAAAGGGAGCCCTTCAAGTTAAAATACGAGGACACTAGATAGTAACTCATAACCACAAGAAGAATTACAATGGGAAATACAGAGGCCAATTTTGTGGTGTTTTTGTACTGTACTTCTTATGTCCTACCTGATGTAGAAGACATATTTTAATGATTTAATTATAAATTGATGTTACTGTGCACACAATGCATAAAGATGTATTTTCAGACAACAATAACATAAAGGGGAGAAGAGTGATAAAGGAACAGAGATTTTGTATGTTATTGAAGTTAGGTTGGTATCAATTTAAACTTTATTGTTATAAATTTAGGATGTTAAATGTAATCTGCATGTTAATCACAAAGAAAATATCTAAAAATATACACAAAAGGAAAGAAGAAGGCAATCAAATTTTTCACTACAAAAATCAATTAAACAAAAAAGTAGACAATATTGTAGGAAATGAGGAATAAAAATGATGTAAGACACAAAAACAAGAAAATGGCAGAAGTAAGCCTTCTTTTATTGGTAATAACTTTAAATATAAAAGTATTAAATTCTGCAGTCAAAAAGCAGAGATTGGCAAAATGGATATGATAACGTGATTCAACAATATGCAGTCAACAAGAGACCCAATTTAGAGCCAAACGCACAAATAGGTTGAAAGTGAAAGGACGGAAAAAACACATCACATTCTGTGCAAATTGCAAAACAAAGCAAGCTGGGGTAACTGTATTAATATCAAACAAAATAGTCTTTAAGTCAAAATCTATTACAACAGTGCTAAAAGGGTCAACTCATCAAGAAGATATAATAATAATAAATACATATGTATCTAACATCAGAGCTCTGGTGCAGTGGTTAAGAGCTTGGTTGCTAACCAAAAAGTCAGCAGTTCGAATCTACCAGCCACTCCTTGGAAACTCTATGGGGGCAGTTCTACTCTGTCCTATAGGGTCACTATAAGTTGGAATCGAATCAACGGCAATGGATTTTAACATCAGAGCTCTAAAATATATGAAGCAAACATTGACAGAGTGAAAGGAAGAGATAGTTCTACAATGATAGTTGGAGACTTCAAAATACCACTTTCCATAAAGGACTGAATATCCAGACAAAAGATCAATAAGGACTTAAACAACACTATAAACCAACTAAAACTAACAGAAATATATATAGAAATCACCCAACCACATAAATATGCATATTCTTCTCCAATACACAACAATCATCCTCCAGGAGAGACCATAT
>NW_004444160.1:3259338-3261384 GCF_000243295.1 Trichechus manatus latirostris
TAGAGACAAATAAAAATGAAAGTGCAGCATACCAAAACTCATGGAGTGCAGTGAAGGCATTGCTCAGCAGGAAATTTAATCAAACAAACAAACAAACCACTGCCGTCAAGTCAATTCTGACTCATAGCGACCCTATAGGACAGAGTAGAACTGCCCTATAGGGTTTCCAAGGAGTGACTGGTGGAATCAAACCACCAACCTTTTGGTTAGCAGCCAAGTTCTTAACCACTACACCACCAGGGCTCCAGCAGGAAATTTATAGCTATAAACATCCACATTATAAAAAAAAAACTCAAATTAATAACCTGAATTTACACCTTAGGGAACTAGCAGAAGATCAAACTAAGCCAAAAGCTATCACAGGGAAGGTAATTATATAAAGAGCAGAAATATATAAAATAGAAAATGGAAAATCAATAGAATAAAAAAACAAAAGTTGGTTTTATTGAAAAGACCAGTAAAATCAACAAACTTTTAGTTTGACTGACAAGGGAAAAAGGAAGACACAAATACTCTGAACACTTGTCCACCAACAATTTAGACAGCCTAAAAGAAACAGATGGAGCCCTGGTGACGAAAGCAGTTAAGTGCTGGCTGCTAACCGAAAGGTTGTTGTTTTGAACCTACCCAGTGTTTCCAAGGGAGAAAGATCTGGTGATTTGATTCCATAAAGATTACAGCCTAGAAAGCCCTAGGGGGCAGTTCTGTCACATGGGGTTGCTATGAGTTGAAATCAATTCGACAGCATCTAACAACAATAAGAAATACCTGGAAATGGAGAAATACCTAGAAGCATATAAACTACTTAAATTAGATCACAGGAAGAAATAGAAAATCTCAAGAGACTTACAATAATCGAAGCGATTGAAACAGTAATAAAAAATCTCCTAAAAAGAAAAGTCCAGGACAAGATGGCTTCACTGGTAAATTCTACTAAACATTTAAAGAAGAATTAACACAAATCATTCTAAAACATTTCCAAAAAATAACTGTTAAGCAAATCGAACCCTTTGGCCCTGAGTCGACTCCAACTCATAGCAACACTATAAGACAGAGTAGAACTGTCCCATAGGGTTTCCAAGGAGTGACTGGTGGATCTGAACAGCTGAACTTTTGATTAGCAGCCTTACCTCTTCACCACTGTGCCACTAGGGCTCCTTCCAAAAAATAAGGCATTTAAATCACAGAAGAAGTAAATCCATCTCCATCTGCAGATGACTTGTTGTTGTTGTTAGGTGCCATCGAGTCCTTTCCAACTCACAGTGACCCCATGTACAACAGAAGGAAACACTGCCTGGGCTGTGCCGTCCTCACTATCGTTGTTATTCTTGAGCCCATTGTTGCAGCCGCTATGTCAATTCAACTTGTGGAGGGTCTTTCTCTTTTTCCCTGACTGTCTACTTCACTAAGCATGATGTCCTACTCGAGGGACTGGTCACTCATGATAACATGTCCAAATTATGTGAAACAAAGTCTTGCCATCCTTGCTTCTAATGAGCATTCTGGCAGTACTTCTTCCAAAACAGATTTATTCATTCTTCTGGCAGTCTATGGTATATTCAATATTCTTCACCAAAACCATAATTCACAGGCATCAATTCTTTTTCGGTCATCCTTACACGTTGTCCAGCTTTTGCACAGCTATGAGGTGACTGAAAATACTATGGCTTGTGTCAGGCGCACCTTAATCCTGAAAAATGACATCTTTGCTTTTTAACACTTTAAAGAGATCTTTTGCAGCAGATTTGCCCAATGCAATATGTCATTTGATTTCTTAACTCCTGCTTCCATGGGTGTTGATTGTGGATCCAAGTAAAATGAAATCCTTGACAACTTCAATCTTTTCTCCGTTTATCCTGATGTTGCTTATTGCTACAGTTGTGAGGAGTTTTTTTTTTTTTCGTTATGTTGAGATGTAATCCATACTGAAGGCTGTGGTCTTTGATTTTCATCAGTAAGTGCTTCAAGTTCTCTTCACCTTCAGCAAACAAGTTTGTGTCATCTACATATCGCAGGTTGTTAATGAGTCTTTCTCCAATCCTGATG
>NW_004444160.1:3262398-3263927 GCF_000243295.1 Trichechus manatus latirostris
TCTCTTCTGACATCCATTTTGGTCTTTTCTTTCTTTCCTGTCTTTTGAATGACCTCTTGATTTCTTCATGTATGATGTCCATGATGTCATTACACAACTCCTCTGGTCTTTAGTCATTAGTGTTCAATGAGTCAAATCTATTCTTGAGATGGTCTCTTAATTCAGGTGGTAATATTCAAGGTCGTATTTTACCTCTTGTGGACTTATATTTAATTTTCTTCAGCTTCAACTTGAACTTGCATATGAGCAATTAATGGTGTGTTCAGTATTTGGCCCTTGGCCTTGTTGTGACTGATGTTATTGAGCTTTTCCATTGACTCTTTCCACAAGTGTAGTAGATTTGATTCTTGTGTATTCCATCTGGCAAGGTTCACGTCCATAGTCTTCATTTACATAATTGAAGAAAGGCACTAGCAATGAAAGTCACTGTTCTTGCAAAATTCTGTCATGTGATCTATTACTGTGCCAAATTTATAAATTAAACTTTATCATAGGTATGTATGTATAGAATAAATCATAGTATATATAGAGTTTTGTACTATCTGCCTCTGTCAGTTTCTTGTACTGTAGTGACTTCCATGTTGCTGTGATACTGGAAGCTTTACTACCGGTATTTCAAATACCAACAGGTTTACCCTTGTTGGACAGGTTTCAGCAGAACTTCCATACTAAGACAGACTAGGGAAAAAGAACTGGCAGACTACTTCTGAGAAAACTGATCAGTGAAAACCTTATTAATAGCAGCAGAACCCTGTCTGATATAGTGCTGGAAGATGAGCTCCTCAGGTTGGATGGTGCTCAAAATATGACTGGGGAAGAGCTGCCTCCTCAAAGTAGAGTTGACCTTAATGATGTGAATAGAGTAAAGCTTTTGGGATCTTCATTTGCTGATGTGGCACAACTCAAAATGAGAATAAACAGCTGCAAACAACCATTAATAATCGAAGCTTGGAATGTACGTAGTATGAATACAGGAAAATTATAAGTCTTCAGAAATGAAATGGAACCCATAAAGATCCATATCCTAGACATTAGTGAGCTGAAATGGACTGGTATTGGCCGTTTTAAATCAGACAATCATGTGGCTTACTATGCCGAGAATGACAAATTGAAGAGGAATGGTGTCGAGTTCATCATTGAAAAGAACATTTCAAGATCTATTCTGAAGTACAGTGCTGTCAGTGATAGGACAATATCCATACACTTACAAGGAAGACCAGGTAATATGACTATTATTCAAATTTACACACCAACCACTAGTGCCAAAGATGAGGAAATTGAAGATTTTTACCAAGTTATGCAGTCTGAAATTGATTAAACATGCAACCAAGATGCATTGATAATTACTGGTGATTGGAATGGGGAAAGTGGAAACAAAGAAGAAGGATCAGTACTTGGAAAATATGGCCTCTCTGATAGAAATGACACCAAAAATCACATGCTAGCATTTTGCAGGAACAATGACTTATTCATTGCAAATACCTTTTTTTGACAACATAAACAGTGACTACACACGTGGGCCACATCAG
>NW_004444160.1:3264949-3273931 GCF_000243295.1 Trichechus manatus latirostris
GGAAGAGGATATGGAACTAGGGATATCATTGCTGATGTCAGATGGATCTTGGCTGAAAGAAGAGGATACCAGAAAGATATTTACCTGTGTTTTATTGACTATGCAAAGGCATTCCACTATGTGGATCATAAAAAATTATGAATAATATTTTGAAGAATGTGGATTCCAGAACACTTAATTGTGCTCATGAGGAAACTGTATTTACACCAAGATGCAGTTGTTCAAACAGAACAAGGGGATATTTCGTGGTTTAAAGTCAAGAAAGGTATGCATCAGTGTTGTATCCTTTTACCATACTTTTTTTCAATCAGTATTGTGAGCAAATAATCCAAGAACCTGAACTATATAAAGAAAAACTCGACATCAGAATTGGAGAAAGACTCATTTACAGCCTGCAATACGCAGATGACACAACTTTGCTTGCTGAAATTGAAGAGGACTTGAAGCACTGATGAAATCAAAGACTACAGCCTTCAGTATGGATTACGTCTCAACATAAAGAAAACAAAAATCCTCACAACTGGACCAAAAAGTAACATCATGATAAATGGAGAAAAGACGGACTTTATTAATGATTTCATTTCACTTGAATCCACAATCAGTGCCCATGGAAGCAACAGTCAGCAAATCAAATGATGTATTGCATTGGGCAAATCTGCTGCAAAAGACCTCTTTAAAGTGTTAAAAAACAAAGAGGTCGCTTTGAGGATTAAGGTGCACCTGACCCAAGCCGTCATATTTTCAATTACCTAATATGCATGGGAAAGCTGTACAATGAATAAGGAAGAATGAAGAAGAATGGATACCTTTGAATTGTGGTTATGGCGAAGAATACTGAATATATCATGGACTGCCAGAAGAACCAACAAGTCTGTTTTGGAAGAAATAAAGCTAGAGTGCTCCTTGGAAGTGAGGTTGAATAGACTTCATCTCACGTATTTTGAACA
The DNA here is from genome assembly GCF_000243295.1 of Trichechus manatus latirostris. Taxonomy (NCBI): domain Eukaryota; kingdom Metazoa; phylum Chordata; class Mammalia; order Sirenia; family Trichechidae; genus Trichechus; species Trichechus manatus. The sequence continues at coordinate 3,265,897 of NW_004444160.1, forward strand.
TGTTATCAGGAAGGACCATTCCCTTGAGAAGGATATCATGCTTGGTAAAGTAGAGGATCATCAAAAAAGAGGAAGCCCCTAGACAAGATGGATTGACACATTGGCTGCAACAATGGGCTCAAACATAACAATGATTGTGAGGATGGCTCAGGATCGGGCAGTGTTTCGTTCTGTTGCACATAGGGTCACTATGAGTCGGAACGGACTCAATGGCAACTAACAACATTGTCTGTGGTTTCAAGCATCCACGGGAGGTCTTGAAACGTATCCTCCATGGATAAAGTGGGACTACTATAGCTACCAAAACATTGCTTGGTATTTATAAAACACTTAAATTTTTCAATCTAGTTAAACACATGTTCTTACAGTAACCTAGTGAAGAAAGCAGGTGTCATTGTTCTGTATTTTTCTAAGGAAGAGCTCAAGCCCTGAAAGATTTAGTGATATGCCCAATGTCATGGATTTAAGTCAGTGAAAGAGGTTGATGTAGATAGAATCTGGGCATTGTAACTACATGTCTCATATATGGTCCTGGACTGATTGGGGGGAAGAGCTACCATTTTTCCTGCTATCTTATTTATATTTGCCCTGTTTGCAATAGTTGTTGTTGTTGGTAGGTGCAATTGAGTCAGTTCTGACTTATAGTGACCGTATGTACAACAAAACAAAACATTGCCCAGTCCTGTACCACCCTCACTATGTTTGCCTTCTATGAGCCCATTGTTGCAGCCACTGTGTCAATCCATCTCATCTAGGGTCTTCCTCTTTTTCGCTGACCCTCTACTTTACCAAGCATGATGTCCTTCTCCAGGGACTGATCCCTCCTGATAACATATCCAAAGTAAATAAGAAGAAGTATTGCTGTCCTTGCTTCTAAGGAGCATCCTGGCTGTATTTCTTCCAAGACAGATTTATTCATTTTTCTGGCAGTCAATGGTATATTCAGTATTATTCGCCATTACCATAATTCAAATGCTTCAATTCTTCTTTGCTCTTTGTGATGGTTACAGTTGTGTTCAACTTGGCTGGACCATGATTCTCAGTGTTTTGGCAGTTATGATGTAGTTTGGCAGCTATATAATGATATAATCACCTCCATAATGACATCTGATATAATGAAATCATCTCCATGATGAGGTCTGTTATGAGCAGCCGATCAGTTGACAGGGAATTTCCTTGGGGTTTGTGGCCTGCATGCAATAAAAGTGGACTTAATGACAGAGCTTGTGCACTTTTGCTTATTCTGGATCCTGCAGCTAGCTCCTGTTCATCTTACCTCCAGTTCTTGGGACCTGAGCCTGCAGCTCAACTACTGTCTTATCTGCTGATCTTAGGATAGGTCAGCCTCCAAACCTGTGAGCCAGAGGCCTGCTGTCTGACCTGCCATTCTTAAGTACTACAGCCCCTGCAGCTATGTGAGTGAGAAGCCTCCAGCCTTCCCCAAAGGAATCCACAGTCTTTTACAAGAATGACTGTTTATTGGACTTTTCGCAGATTACTGCATACTGACTCTGAACTGACAGTAATTCCAGGAGAACCAAAATGTCACTATGGCCCACCAGTCAGAGTGGGGTTGCATGAGGTCATGTTATTAATGGAGTCTTAGCCCAGGTTTGGCTCACAGTGGGTTCAATGGTTCCCCAAATCTATCCTGTAGTGATTTCCCCAGTTCCAGAATGCATAATTGGAATAGATATACCCAACAACTGGCAGAACCCCTGCTTGGATCACTGACAAGTGTAGTAAGGGCTATTATGGTAGGAAAAGCCAAGTGGAAGCCATTAGACCTCTCCTGGCCTAGGAAAATAGTAAACCAAAAGCAATACCACATTCCTGGAGGGATTGCAGAGATTAGTGTTACTATCAAAGACTTGAAGGATGCAGGGGTGGTGATACCCACCACATCCCCATTCAACTCATCTATTTGGCCTGTGCAAAAATCAGATGGATGTTGGAGAATGACAGTGGATTTTTGAAAACTTAACTAGGTGATGACTCCAATTGCAGCTGCTGTTCCAAATGTGGTTTCCTTGTTTGAACAAATTAATACATCTCCTGGTACCCGATATGCAGCTATTGATCTGTCTAACGCATTTTTCTCCATACCTGTTTTGAAAGACCACCAGAAGCAGTTTGCCTTAAGCTGGCAAGGCAAGAAATATACCTTCACTGTCCTACCTCAGGGGTATATCAACTTTCCAGCCTTACATCATAATGTAGTCCACAGGGAACTTGATCACCTTTCCCTTCCACAGTATGTCACACTGGTCCATTACATTGATGGCATTATGCTGATTGGACCTAGTAAGGAAGAAATTGCAATGACTCTGAACTTATTGGTAAAACATTTGCATGATAGAGGGTGGGAAATTAATCTAACAAAAATTCAGGCACCTTCCACTTCAGTGAAATTTCTAGGGGTCTAGTGGTGTGGGGCATGTTGAGATATTCCTTCTACAGTGAAGGATAAGTTATTGCATCTGGACCCTCCCACACCTAAATAGGAGGCACAACAGCTTGTGGGATTCTTTGGATTTTGGAGGCAGCCAATCCTTCATTTGGGTGTGCTACTCTGACCTATTTATCACATGACTCGAAGAACTGCTAGTTTTGAATGGGGCCCAGTTCAGAAGAAGGCTCTGCAACAGGTTTTGGCTGCCATGCAAGCCGCTCTGCCACTTGGGCCATATGACCTGGCTGATCCAATGGTGCCTGAAGTGTCAGTAGCAAATAGAGATGCTGTTTGGAGTCTTTGGCAGGCCCCTATTGGTGAATCACAGTGCAGACCCTTAGGATTTTGGAGCAAAGCACTTCCAACCTATGCAGATAACTACTCTCCTTTTGAGAAACAGCTTTTGGCTTGTTACTGGGCCTTAGCAGAAACTGAACGCTTAATCATGGGCCACCAAGTTGCCATGCAGCCTGAGCTACCCATCGTGAACTGGGTGTTGTCTGACCCACAGAGTCATAAAGTTGGATGCACAGCAGCACTGCATCATTAAATGGAAGTGGTATATACGAGACCGGGCCTGAGCAGGACCTTATGGCACAAGTAAGTTGCATGAGGAAGTGGCCCAAGTACCCATGGCCTCCACTCCTGTCACATTATCTGCCCTTTCCCAGTCTGCACATATGGACTCACGGGGAGTTCCTTAGGATGAGTTGACTGAGGAAGAGAAAATTTGTGCCTGGTTTACAAGTGGTTTTGCAGGATATGAGGGCACTACTTGAAAGTGGACAGAGGCAGCACTACAGCCCCTTTCTGGGACCTCCCTGAAGGACAGTGGTGAAAGGAAATCCTCCCAATGGGAAGAATTTCCAGCAGCTCACCTAGTTGTTCACTTTGCTTGGAAGGAGAAATGGCCAGATGAGTGATTGTATATTGATTCATGGGATGTCACCAATGGTTTGGGTGGATGGTCAGGGACTTGGAAGAAACATGATTTGAAAATTGGTGACAAGGAGGTATGGGGAAGAAAGATGTAGATAGATCTTTCTGAATGATCCATAGAAGTGAAGATATTTGTGTCTCACAGGAATGATCACCAAAAGGTGATCTCAGCAGAGGAGGACTTTAACAATAAAGGGGATTCTGTAAAAGTTAGTCATCCTCTTTCCCCAGCCTCTCCCATCATTGCCCAATGGGCTCATGAAAAAGTGTCCATGGTGGCAGGGATAGAAATTATGCATGGCCTCAGCAACATGATACTTCCATTCACAAAGGCCAACTTGGCTACAGCCACTGTGGAGTGCCCAGTCTGCCAGCACGAGAGACCAACACTGAGTCCCTGATATGGCAACATTCCTCCAGGTGATCAGCCAGCAACCTGGTGGCAGGTTGATTACATCAGACCACTTCCATCATGGAAAAGATAGCATTTTGTTCTTACTGGAATAGACATATACTCTGGATATGGATTTGCCTTGTCTGCATGCAATGCTTCTGCCAAAACTACCACTCGTGGACTTACAGAATGCCTTATCCACCATCATGGTATCCCACACAGCATTGCCTCAGATCAAGGGACTCACTTCACAGCAAATGAAGTGCAGCAATGTGCCCATGCTCATGAAGTATACTGGTCCTACCATGTTCCCCATCATCCTGAAGCAGATGGCTTGATAGAATGATGCAATGGCCTTCTAAAGACACAATTATGGGGCCAGCTAGCTGGCAATACCTTGCAGGGTTGGGGCAATGTTCTCCAGGAGGCTACATATGCTCTAAACAAGTGTCCAATATGTGGTGCTGTTTCTCCCATAGCCTGTACTCATGGATTCAGGAATGAAGGGGTGCAAATGGGAGTGGCACCACTCACTATTACCCCTAGTGACCCATTCACAAGATTTTTGCTTCCTATCCCCACGACGCTATGCTCTGCCAGTCTAGAGGTCTTAGTTCCAAGGGGAAGAATGCTCCCACCAGGAAACACACAACACTGATTCCATTGAACTTGAAGTTAAAAATGCCGACCTGTCACTTTAGATTCCTTATGCCTCTGGATCAACAGGCAAAGAAGGGAGTTACTGTATTGGCTGGTGTGATTGATTTTGATTACCAAGAGGAAATCAGAGTGATATTACATAACAGAAGTAAAGAGGAGTATGTCTGGAATACAGGAGATCCCTTAGGATGTCCCTTAGTACTATCATGTCCTGTGGTTAAAGTCAATGGAAAACTACTGCAACCTAATTCTGACATCACTGATAATGGCCCAGACCTTTCAGGAATGAAAGTTTGGGTCACCCCACCAGGCAGAGAACCACTACCAGCTGTGGTGCTTGCTGAGGGTAAAGTGAATACAGAATGAGCGGTGGAAGAATGTAGTTCTAAATACCAGCTACAACCACGTGATCAGTTGCAGCAACGAGGACTGTAATGCTAGTACATTTCGGTTGTACGTGTGTTGGTTGTATCATGTTAAGGACAAGTATGACTTTATAATTTTCTTTATTTAGAGATGTGTATGGGTGCCAAGCTGACAAAGGGTGAACTGTGATGGTTAAGGTTGTGTTTCAAATTTGCTAGGCTATGATTCTCAGTGGTTTGACAGTTATGATACAGTTTTGCAGCCATGTAATGTTGTAATCACTTCCATAATGAGATCTGATATAACGCAATCACCTCCATGATTATCTTGGTTATCTAATGCTGCTACAACAGAAATACCACAAGTGGATGGCTTAACAAAGAGAAATTTATTCTCTCACAGTTTAGGAGGCTAGAAGTCCAAATTCAGGGTGCCAGCTCCAGGGGAAGGTGTTCTTTCTCTTTCAGCTTTGGGGGAAGGTCCTTATCATCAATCTTCCCTTGGTCTAGGAACTTTTCAGCACAGGGACCATGGGTTCAAAAATGTGGTCTACTCTTGACTCTGCTTTCTTGGTGGTAGGAGGTCCCTCTGTCTTTCTGCTCACTTCTCTCTTTTATATCTCGAAAGGGATTGACTCAAGATACAACCTAATCTTGTAGATTGAGTCCTACCTCATTAACATAACTGCCTCTAATCCTGCCTCATTAACATCATGGACCCTTTGGACCCATTGCTGTCAAGTTGATTACGACTCATAGCGACCCTGTAGGACAGAATAGAACGGCTGCATAGGGTTTCCAAGGAGCAACTGCTGGATTTGAACAGGTGACCTTTTAGTTAGCAGCCACAGCATGAAGTATCTCTTAACTACCGTGCTACCAGGGCCCCATTAACATCATAGAGGTAAGAATTACAACACATAAGAAAATCACATCAGATGACATAATGGCGGACAATCACACAATACTGGGAATCATGGCCTAACCAACTTGACACATAGATTTGGGGACACAATTCAATCCATAACAATGATGACATCAGTTATGAGCAGCCAATCAGTTGGAAGGGAGTTTCTATGGGGGTGTGGACTGCATCCAATATCATGGACTTTCTGGCAAAGCTCGTGGCCTTTTGCTTCCTCTGGATCCTGCAGCTGACTCCTGTTGATCCGACCTCTGGTTCTTGGGACTTGGGTTAGCAGCTTACCTGCCGTCTTTCCTGCCAATCTTGTGATTCATTGGCCTCCAAAGTCTGTGAGCCAGAGGCCAGCTTTCTAATCTGCCGATCTTGGCTTTGCCAGCCCCTGCAGCTACATGAGTCAGAAGCCTCCACTCTGGCCCACTAACTTGGGACTTTCCAGCCTCTATAACTGTGTGTGCAACTTCCTTGATATAAATATAAGTATATATATATAGATATATTTATATAATCCACTGGTTTTGCTTTTCTAGAGAACTCAGTTAAGATGGTATTCCTTATTCATTTTCCAGCTTTTGCATGCATGTGAAGTGATTGAAGATACCATGGATTGGGTCAGGAGGACCTAGTCCTCAAAGTGACATCTTTGTTTTTAAACACCTTTTTTTTTTGTGTGTGTTTTTTTATTGTACTTTAAATGAACGTTTACAAAACAAACTAGCTTCTCATTAAACAGTGAGTACACATATTGTTTTATAACATTGGTTAACAACCCCATGACATGTCAACACTCTCCTTTTATCATCTTGGGTTCCCTATTACCAGCTTTCCTGTCCCCTCCTGCCTTCTAGTCATTGACCCTGGGCTGGTGTGCCCCATTAGTTTTTTTTTTTTTTTTTCCCATGGGCCCATCTAAGCTTTGGCTGAAGGTTGAACATCAGTAGTGACTTCATTACTGAGCTAAAAGGGTGTCTGGGGGCCATACTCTCAGGGTTTCTCCAGTCTCTCTCAGGCCAGTAAGTCTGGTCTTTTTTTGTGAGTTAGAATTTTGTTCTACGTTTTTCTCCAGCTCTGTCTGGGACACTCTGTTGTGATCCTTGTCAGAGCAGTCAGTGGTGGTAGCCGGTCACCGTCTAGTTGTACTGGACTCAGTCTGGTCGAGGCCATGGTAGTTGTGGTCCATTAGTCCTTTGGACTAATCTTTCCCTTGTATCTTTAGTTTTCTTCATTCTCCCCTGCTCTCGAAAGGGTGAGACCGGTGGAGTATCATAGGTGGCCACTCACAGGCCTTTAAGACCCCAGACGCTACTCACCAAAGTAGAATGTAGAATATTTTCTTTATAAACTATGTTATGCCAATTGAGCTACATCTTCCCTGTGACCATGGTCCCCACAGTGTTTTTAAACACTTTTAAGAGGTCGTTTGCAGCAGATTTGTCCAATGTAATACATCATTTGATTTCTTGACTGCTGCTTCCATGGGTTGATTGTGGATCCAATTAAAATGAAATCCTTGATGGTTTCAGTATTTTCTCCGTTTATCATTATGTTGCTTATTGGTTCAGTTGCCTAGATTTTTTTTTCTTTATGTTGAGATGTAATCCATACTGAAGGCTCTAGTATTTGATCTTCATTAGTAAGTGCTTCAAGTCCTCTTAGCTTTCAGCAAGCAATGCTTGCCAATAGAGCCTCTGTCTTTTTTGGAACAAAATATTTTATAAAATAAGAGAAATTTAGAACTAGAGATAAGACTGCTTCCTCTATTTCCCATTGTGCCCTGATTTTCTTATGCCTTCTAGAGAGCTGTATGATATTGTATTCTCACTAGTTGTTTCTAGTAAACTTCTATTAATCTTCCTCAAGTGAAGTCATGCTACTCTGTCAACCGTAGATTTTTTTTAATTTAAATTCTGCAAGTATTGTCTGGATGCTTGTATCATCAAACAACCAGAATGAGGTAATAATTGTAAACACGAGGTGGGGCCAAGATGGCTGAGTAGTCAGACGGCTTCCTATATCCCTCTTACAACAAAGACCTGGAAAAACAAGTGACTTGATTGTATATGAATATCTAGGAGCCCTGAACAAGGTAAAGTTGAGGAATCGGACTGAGTGGTAGGGGGAGAAGGAGATGGTTCTGAAGAAGTGAGAAGTGCCAGACTGGACTTGGCTCCAGCTCTTCAGCCCTGACTGGCTCCGAGGTACACAGTGAAGGAGGCAAACAGCTCCGCACACATACTCAGGAGGCAGTTTCCACATCGAGAGAGATCCAGCAGCAGAAATTCTGCTTGGACGCTCCGAACAAG
>NW_004444160.1:3283401-3286952 GCF_000243295.1 Trichechus manatus latirostris
AGCGTTGTGAATGGATTCGATCTTTAAGAAAAAATAATTTGAATATGATAATAAAATTTTGTGTATGAATTGCACAATATTTAGATTACTTCATTCTGATATGGCTAAAAAGAAGTTCACTCTAATGATACTGCTAAGTATCCTTCCTAACTTACCTTAGATCAGTCTCTATTACCCACTCATAAAGAATTGCTGAACATGGCATAATAAAGAAAATACTGAAAAGAAAGTCAGGAATTTAGAGTTCTGGCTAAGACTTTGTCACTATGTATCACCAAGACGACATACAGTTTCTCTGACCCTGGATGTCTTCTATTGTAATATCATGACATTATTTATGACCCAATTATTTCCTGCTTTGAATATTTTGTTGATACCATGTGTTTTCATTAATGGAAGGCATGCTTAATGAAGGAGTACTTCTGAAATTTTGTTATGAAATATGGATTTTTTAATATGTTATGTGGGGCACATATATCCCTCTGGACTCTGGTGGTAGGATTATGTGGATCACACATGTCCCTCTGAACTCTGTGGGAGGATTATGCAGACACATATGTCCCTCTTGACTCTCCATAGCCTTCTATATCCCATGACTGGTGCATACAATGTATGGCGCCTGAAACTGCAGTATTTGTGCAAGCGTGGAATCATCAAGAGAAAACCAACTTCCAAATAACACAAAGGAACTTACAAACCTTATCTCTCTGTACAAAAGCCAAAAGATAAAAGTATTGCACAATCACACCTCCAGGATGCACCACCTAATACAATACCCTCTAAAAACAGTAATTTGTGGCCCAAGCCTGTTTCTTCCATTTCAAACAATTATATAGGGCCCCGTCTGCCTGCAGCACACACTTCCAGTGAGAAAGCCACTTCCCAATAAACCCCAGAGGCAGAAATTATAGGTGGGCGATAATACTTCCCACAGGTCACAAATGGGTTAAAATGGATAGGTTCTGATGTTCCTCTCAATTCTGTTATTTGAAGTTCTTCAATTTGGGAAGTTGTGTTCTAGAGCACTCTTTGCTGTAGACCAATGATATCTTTTAGGAGAGCATCTGCTCTTTTCCTAAACAAATTTAAATTTGGCAAGAAATTTCTTCCTTATTCCACTGAGTACTGTCCTACTTCCCCCCTTCTAAGCTTCTTCTTCTTCTTTTTTTTTTTTTTTTTACTACATTTGTGGTTCCACTGCTGTCTAACCCTGTTATTTTTCATCTCTTGTGTTTTGTTTTCCTTTTGAGGTGTTTTATATGACCCAAGTCATGGTATTTTCAATTTCCTCATATACTTATGAAAGCTGGACAGTGAAAAAAGAAGACCAAAGAAGAAATGACACATTTGAATTGAGGTGTTGACAAAGGATATTAAATATTCCATGGACTGCCAAAAGAAAGAACAAATCCGTCTTGGAGGAAGTATAGCCAGAATGCTTCTTAGAAGTGAGGATGGTGAGACTCTGTCTTGCTTATTTTGGACATGTCATCAGGAGGGACTGATCACTGGAGAAAGACATAATGCTTGGTAGAGGGTTAGCAAAAAAGAGAGGGACTTCCAATGAGATGACATAGTGTCTGCAAAAATGGGCTCAAACATAGCAACGATTGTGAGGATGGCACAGGACAGTGCAATGTTTCATTCTGTTATACGTAAGGCCACTATAAGTTGGAGCCCACTCAAGAGCACCTAACGCCAATGATAATTTTCATATGTTTGCATTTCAATTGGCAGCCTCCAGAAGTTCAAAAATTATCCCAGATGACTACTGATGATCTGTTAGGGGAAAATAACATCCACGAAGAGTAAGTGAGATATTTAAGGATACAGGGATCTACCGCAAACCTTACGAACACTATTATATGTGTTAGTGCCAACTGATCAGTAAGGTCAACCTCAAGTAATCACCACTTATCACTGTGTTTATATTCAACATTTGGAAATGTATGTCTTTGAGTAATAAGTTATATACATTTTAACCACCATTTATTAAAATACAAATGTTCCTGGGTGTAGTAATATTTTGATTTTTTATTGTCTTACACTGTATCATAAATTATTAACTCTTCAAGTTAAAAAAAAAGACTTTAGAAATAGGACAGGACACAAGATTAGCTCTTACAGATGAGATAGATATCATCACAGAAGAGTTGCTTCAGAGTGGTCTTGTGTTCCTGGATCTCATCTCTGTAAAAGATTTTTGCATTTCTCTCCTGTTCCATGACTATGAGTGAGAGATTTCTAAAATGTGACAGGCAATATTTTCTAACCCTTGTTGCTGAAAATCAGTTAAGAAATGATTTCAAAGAAAATATCTGAAGTCATATAATTACGTTGCTGTTGCCTAAATGTTTATTATGCCTATAAAAGGAACCCTGGTTGTGCAGCATTTAAGAGCTTGGCTGCTAACCAGAAGGTAGGCAGTTGAAATCCACCAGCCACTCCTTGAAAACCCTATGAGGCAGTTCTACTCTGTCCTATAGGGTTGCTAAGAGTCGGAATCAACTCGACAGACACAGGTTCTTTTTTTTTCTTTTTTTAATGCCAATAAAATGGTGACATGCCATGCTTACATCTAGTTGGGAGATAAGCTCACCCATAATGATACTGGAACACAAACTCTTTTAAATGCTGTCATTGTAATTCACTGTTGTTGTGCTGCACAATGGGAGGAATCAACACACATTCTTCCAGCCATTTATTGGTGGTTTATGATGCTGGTTCTCTTCTAGGTGCTGAGGTTAAAATGATAAATACAGTAGATACAGCCCTGCCTTTTGGAGTTTACAATTTATCAAAAAAAAATATTGAACACTCATTCAATAAACATTTATTAAGTACCTATATGTACAAGGCATTGTATTTGGTACTTGGGATAAAAATACTAATAAAATGCAGTACTTTCTTTTAAGGAGTTTCTACTCTGCTCTAGTGTTGGTATAGGCAAGTAAACACACTATTGCAATAAAGTCAACTGCACCTAATGCTATGGAAGCTTATGGAGGGTCATGCATGTAACTCAAACTGATGAAAGTAGATATATTGTAAGGGAAAGTATCATGGAAGAGGCAATATGTAAGTTGAGTTTTAGGAAATGAGCAGAAGTAAATAAAGGGAATAAATGGGGAAAGGTAAATAACCTAACATGAAGAGAGTGACCACTTGCAGGTTAAACCAAGGTTGTTGGAAAAATAACTTAACTATTGTGTTTTGAGGAACCTGCACCAAAACCGAGAGGCAGTCATTTGAACAGAACAAGGGGTTACTGTGTGGTTTAAAATCAGGAAAGGTATGCGTCAGGGTTGTATCATTTCACCATACTTAATTCAATCTCTGTGCTGAGAAAATAATCTGAGAAGCTGGACTATATGAAAAAGAACACGGCATCAGGATTGGAGAAAGACTCATCAACAACCTGCAATATGCAGATGACACAACCTTGCTTGCTGAAAGTGAAGAGGACTTGAAGCATCTACTAATGAAGATCAAAGACCACAGCCTTCCGTGTGGATTACACCTCAACATAAAGAAAACACAAATCCTCACAA
>NW_004444160.1:3287317-3294549 GCF_000243295.1 Trichechus manatus latirostris
CATGGACTTCCAGGAGAATGAACAGATCTGTCTTGGAAGATGTACAGCCAGAATGCTCCTTAGAAGGGAGGATGGTGAGACTTCGTCATGTTATCTGGAGGGACCATTTCCTGGAGTATGACATCATGCTTGGTAAAGTAGAAGGTCAGCAAAAGAGAGGAAGACACTCAACGAGATGGACTGACACAGTGGCTGCAAAGATGGACTCCAGCATAGCAAGTATTGTGAAGATGGCGCAGGACCGGGCAGTGTTTTGTTCTGTTGTACAAAGGGTAGCTATGAGTCAGAACCGACTCAACAGCACCTAACAACAACAATGTGTTTTAGCTATTACTAGAAAGGTATAATCATAAAACAAGTGGACAATTGACAATACGGGATAGTTTTATGTATTGATTGTGATCACTGTAAAAGAGACAAAACAAAACCAAATATGAGAATTATAACATGAGCAATGTAAAATAGTATCTAGATTTCATGATTGACTAGAGTGAAAAAGCATTCCCCATTCCAAACTAATATTTTCAGTCATATATGCGCAAAACCAATCATATTAGTATTTACATTCTGGGTCCTAATTTTGCTTTGTTTTGTGACTTTGAACAAGTCATTTAACCTTTCTGAACTTCATATTTCTCCATCTGTAAAATGAAGTTAACTGCTATCCCTGCCTATATCATCTAGCTGTGATTGATGTGAAAATGATTTGTGATTTTTGCAAGAAAGGCACTATGCAAATCCAAGACCATATTATTATCTGAGATATAAAAGTCAATCATGTTTACCATTGTATAATATACTCAAGCTTAATGTCTATATCATATGGAATCTATTCTTATTTTTACTATAAGTAGTTTGTACATATGGTCTAATCTTAAAAATTCTAAAATGAAAATCCAAAATTCTAATACAAAGCATACACACACACGAAACAAACAGAATACAGAGGGAAAATTTCCTAGGTATATGTGAAACTTTATCCAGATAAAGTTTCTATATTTGAATAACTACTCTTTTGCTTGCTATCACCATGTCATCCAATAATTAATTTGGGTTTACTTTTCAAAGGCTCATTATTTAGTAAACATGAACATCTAAGATCTAGTTTCTATATTATTAAACCCCAGAAGTGCTATCCTCAAAAGTTTTTGGTTTAGTCTCCTAAACTTGACAAGTTTTCCTCATCTTCCTGCATAATGGTCTCAATTGTATTTCAGCTTTGGGAAGTACATGAAAAATCTTCTGAGCACACAAATTGTACGATGTGTTTATTAGACTAATGACCTGTTGCTAACATATCTGTGTCCATTGTCCCAAGAGAATCAAAGGCAAGGAATTAGTGGTTATGACATAATGATCAATGGTCATTATGTACTTAAGATTAAAAACATAAATCTAATTTTTCTTTTTTTTTATTTTTAGTTTGAAAATAGCATATTCAACTGGAAGCAGCTGGACAGATTTTCATAGCCATAAAGTTTCTAGGAATGCTTGCCTAGGCCAACAAATCCAAGTGTGCAAGAGTCCTAGGAATGTCAGGGTCTTACCAATGTCAGGTTCTTGAGGTCCACTCAATCTACCTAAGATACTCTAATTTTTTTTTTTTTTTTACAAACCAACACCAAGGAAAGAAAAATCTATTTTAAAAAAAAAAAGAACAAAAAAATCAAAGATGAACGTAAGATGTGGAAAGGAAAAATAGAATACAGAAGAAAAGATGCAAGACAAACCTGGAAGACAGACTGGAATTTGGTGTATTAATAGATGGTATTTGCTCAAGAAATGATTACCCTCCTCTAATAATTTTTATTGTAGAAAGTCCTGCAGGAAGGCGGAGGAAACATGGTGCTATAGGCAGAAGCACTTGGCCGACTCTCCACATCAAAGACCCAAAAAAACTAAGTAAAACAGAGACAAATGTCAAACCTGGAAGCCTGAGTGTCAAATGAAGAGATAAAGAACTCAGCCAAGCACTGAATGAAGTAAGAAACTGAAAGAGAACAGACAGCAAGGAGAGATACATGTGGAGGTCCCCTATCAGCTAATGCAGCTTAGATTCGTCATCTTGGACTCCTGTAGGAGATAAGTGGACAGGGAGTACTGGAAAGCAGCTCCACAGAGTTCCCAGCAGGAGACAAAGCACCCAGTAATCAGCAATATACAATTTCCCACCCCTACCCTTCCCCTACTTCCACACTTGGCCTCCTCTGCTTCCCACCAGCCTCAGTTTCTTGGCCAGGAGGCATCGGCTTCGGCCCCGTGCCACTGGGATTCGCCCTGCTTACACTGGCCAGCTCCCTGAGTGCCATTTGTTTATTGCAGGTGTTACTTTTTTCCGCTTCTTTTGGTTTCTTCTGTGCCTCTCACCACCTCCCACTCCTTTCTCTTGAATACCTGGCTCCATGTACCATCTTTGCTTCTTTTGAAAGGCTGTGAAGCACCGCTCAACTGGAGAACAGCTTCTCTGGCCCATGTCCCCCTGCTGATGGGATCCCCAGGGCTTTTTTCTTTTGTTTTCTTCTTCTTCTTTTTTTTTTTGTTATGTTTGTTTGTTTTCTTTTTCTTTTTGGGGCTTAGGAGCCCCTTTTAGCTGGGCTGTAATGTGTGCCTTGGGAGCCACTTCCCTGGTCTGTGCAGCCATGCTGGTAGGATTCTTGAGAGCATTTCTTTTTTCTTTTTCCTTTTTCCCACTTTTTTCCTTTTTTGTCTGTCTTCATTTCTCGGTTTGTCATCTCTGTATACTTACCTTCTTTTCCTGTCTCCTGAATATCTGGCACTGTACAACATCTCTACCTCTTCTAGCCAGCCTGTACTGTGAGGCCTGGGAGCCACTTCCCCAGTCTTCGCAGCAGCTGTGGTGTGATCCCTATGGGGCTTTGCATTTCTTTTTTTTCTTTCTAATTTATTTTTCCCTTTTGTTTTTCTCCATTTGTCAGTTGCTCATCTCTCCACTCCAATGGCTAGCTCCCTTAACATTCTTTTTTTGTTTGTTTGTTCGTTCATTGGTTTTTGGCTCCTGTTTCTCTCTCCTTTTCCCATACCCATCTTAGCTCCACACATCACAACCTTCCCCCTCCTTCCTGCCTACCTGCACCGTGTGCTGAACATCACATCCCCAAGCAGCACAGGCATGGCCTACTGGAACCTGTCCTGCACTGATTCCTGGCCAGCTGTGTCAGCCCTATTATGTGCCACAAACAACCCATCCCAGCCCCTCTCCTTCAGCTTGACCTGCCTTGCTGCATGATAGTTGAGTGACTGGCCCTGCCCATTGGACAAGAAGGTGAAAATTATCGTGCCCACAGATGAGCAAAGAACAAAGAATGCACAGCTTACTTGCTCAGACATAATCAAATAAAACAAAAAAAGCAGGATGAAACAAACAAATCTACAATCAATAAAAAAGAAAATAACTACTGAATGTCCCAAAGACAGCAGACAATATCAAAACAAAAAAACAGGACAGGATGTTTCCAGTAGGTGCCCAAAATAAAACACCAGATGACTTTCCAGTAGAAGAAAAGGAAAGTGAACTAACTGCTAGGGAATTCAAATCTCTACTATTCAGAACTATCTAAGAGTTGAAGTAAAAAGTAGACAAAAATGACAAAAAAAACAGACAAATTCATGGAAAAGGCAGGCAAATTCAGGGAAAATACAGACAAAAAAATGGAAGAATTCAGGAAAATAATACAAGAACAATATGCCAAAATAAATTCAAGACTAGAAATCATACAAAAACAACAGTAAGAAATCCAAAAGATAAACAAGATTTCAGGAATGGACAGAGTCATAGAAGGGCTGAGGAGCAGCCTTGAAACCATGGAAGACAGGATAAGAGAAATTGAAGATAAACACTTAGATACAACTCTGTTTGAGGAAAAATCAGAAAGAAGAATGAGGAACAATGAAGAAATCCTGAGAATTATGTGGGATACAATCAAAAGCAAAAACTTTTCAGTGGTTGGAGTTCTAGAACAAGGGGAGAAAACAGAAAAAAACAGAGAGGATCATTGAAGAATTGCTGACAGAAAACTTCCCTAATATAAAAAACGAAAAGCTGACCATCCAAGAAACTCAACAAACACCATATAGGATAGACCCAAAAAGAAAATCATCAAGGCATATCATAATCACACTTGCAAAAACCAAAGAAAAAGAAAGAAACCTGAGAGCAGCTTGAGAAAAATGAAAAGTCACATACACAGAAGAAACAATAGGACAAAACCCTGATTATCTGGCAGAAACCATGCAGGCAAGAAGGCAATGGGATGAATATATAAAACCCTGAAAGAAAAAAAATTACCAACCAAGAACAATATATCCTCCAAAACTCTCAAATATGATGGTTAAATTAGGACATTTCCAGAGAAACAGAAATTAAGGGACTATATAAAAACCAAACCAAACTCAAATGACTTATTAAAGGGAGTCCTTCGATCTGAGAACAAACAACACCAGACCACAGGCTGAATCTAGGAAGCGGGATCATACTAGCCAGATATCAACCTAGCAAATAAAGTCCCAACGACTATTCAAAACCAAAAGAATTACAACAGGAAAACAGAGAGGTTAATTTATAAATGACAACAACACCAGAACAATAAAAGAGGGCATGAATGGTGTAGGTAGAGAACTTTCTAATGGAGTGGAGGGCAAGGTAATACCAAGCAATAATAGACTCATCTAAACCTAGGAAGATAAAGGTAAATTTCAAGGTATCCACAAAGAAACTTAACAAACCTACTCATCAAAATAAAGAAGAAAAACAAAGACTCAGTAAAAACAAAATCTACAAAAACAAAAGAAATGAAAAAAAAATCACAAACAAAGGGAATTCAGCACAGGAGAGTAAGAGGAACAAAGAAAACATTGGCACCACAAAAAAAAAAAAAAATCACTACAAACTGACACCAATAAACTCACACCTATCAATAATTACACTGAATTTAAATGACCTAAATGCACCCATAAAGAGACAGAGAGACACACAATGGATAAAAAACAGGATCCATCAATATGCTGTCTACAAGAGTCATACCTTAAAAAAAAAGACATAAATTTGTTAAAAATCAAATGATGGATAAAATTATATCCAGCAAACAGCTACCAAAAAACAGCAGGAGTGGCAATACTAATCTCAGACAAAATACTTTAAAACAAAATCCACCATAAAAGACAAACAAGGGCACCATATCATGATGAAACAGACAATCTATCATGAAGACATAAGCATAATAAACATCTATGCACCCAATGATAGGGTTCCAAAATACATAAAAGAAACTCTACAGCACTGAAAAGAGAAATTGACAGTTCCACAATAATAGTAGGAGACTCCAAGACACCACTATCGGTAAAGGACAGAACATCTAGAAAGAAACTCAACAAAGAAACTGAAGACCTGAAGGACACAATCAGCAAACTTGACCTCATAGACATATACAGAAAACTCCACCCTACAGCTGCAAAGTACACATTCTTTAGCAACCCACAGGGAACGTTCTCCAGAATAGACCACATATTAGAACACAAAGCAACCCTCAACAAAATCCAAAACGTTGAGATAATACAAAGTACCTTCTTTTACCACAATGCCATCAAGGTAGAAATTAACAACAGGAAGAGCAAGGAAAGAAAATCAATTACATGGAAACTGAACAACACTCTGTTTACAAACCACTGGGTAATGGAAGAAATCAGAGATGGAATCAAAAAATTCCTAGAATCAAATAAGAATGAAAACACATCATACCAAAACCTTTGGGATACAGCAAAGCCTGTCCCCAGAGGTCAATTTATAGCAATAGATGCACACGTCAAAAAGGAAGAAAGGGACAAAATCAAAACATTAGCTACACAACTCAAACAAATAGAAAGAGAACAGCAAAAGAAAGCCCACAGCCACTAGAAGAAACGAAATAATAAAGATCAGAGCAGAAATAAATGAAATAGAGAATAGAAAAACAATAGAAAGAATCAAGAAAACCAAAAGTTTGTTCTTTTAAAGAATCAATAAAATTGACAAACTACTGGCCAAACTGACAAAAGAAAAACAGGAGAGGACGCAAATAATCCAAATAAGAAATGAAATGGGGGACATTACAACAGACCCAACAGAAATAAAAAGGATCATAACAGAGTACTATGAAAAACTATACTCCAACAAATTTGAAAACCTGGAGGAAATGGATAAACTTCTAGAAGCACACTACCTACCTAAACTAACACAAAAGAAGGTCAAAAATCTGAGCAGACCCATAAGAGAAGAGATTTAAAAGGTAATTAAAAAAAAAAAAAACTTCCAACAAAAACAATCCCCGGCCCAGAAGGCTTCACTGGAGAATTCTAGCAAACATTCAGAGAAGAGCTTATACCAGTACTACTCAAACTATTTCAGAACATAGAAAAGGAAGTGATACTTCTGAATTCACTCTATGAAGCCAGCATAACCCTTATACCAAAACCTGGCAAAGACACCAAAAAAAAAAAGAAAATTACAGACCAATATCTCTCATGAACATAGATGCAAAAATTTTCAACAAAATTCTAACCAATAGAATTCAGCATCATATCAAAAAGTAATACACCATGACCAAATAGGATTCATACCAGGTATGCAAGGATGGTTCAACATTAGAAAATCAATCAACAGAATCTACCACATAAATACAAGGAAACAACAGAATCACATGATCATCTCAGTCGACACAGAAAAGACATTCGACAAAGTCCAACACCCATTTCTGATAAAAACTCTCAATAAAATATAGAAGGGAAATTTCTTAATATAAAGGGCATCTATGCAAAACCAACAGTCAACATCATTGTTAATGGAGAGAGGCTGAAAACATTCCCCTTGAGTACAGGAACAAGACAAGGATGTCTTTATCACCACTCCCATTTAACCTTGTGCTGGAAGTCCTAGCTAGAGCAATAAGGCAAGAAAAAAAAAAAAGGGGCATCCAAGTTGGTAATTAAAAAGTTAAACTGTCCCTATTTGTGGATAATATGATACTATACATAGAAAAGCCAAAAGAGTCCACAAGAAAACTACAGGAACTAATAGAAAGATTCAGCAGAGTAGCAGACTACAAGAAAAACATTCAAAAATCAGTTGGATTCCTATACACCAATAAAGAGAATGATGAAAAGGAAATCAGGAAAACAATACCATTTATAATAGCCCTTAAGAAAAATAAAATACTTAGGAATAAATCTAACCAGAGATG
>NW_004444160.1:3296352-3320450 GCF_000243295.1 Trichechus manatus latirostris
GAAAATGTTCTACATTCTACTTTGGTAAGTAGTGTCCTGGGTCTTAAGAGCCTTTGAGCAGCTAAGATACTCCACTGGTCTCACCCTTTTGGGAGAAAGGGAGAATGAAGAAAACTAAAGATACAAGGGAAAGATTAGTCCAAAGGACTAATGGAACACAACTACCACAGACTCCACCAGAATGAGTCTAGTACTACTAGATGGTGCCTGGCTACCACCACTGACTGCTCTGACAGGGTTCACAATACAGGGTCCCAGACAGAGCTGGAGAAAAATGTAGAACAAAATTCTCACAAAAAAAGACCAGACTTACTGGCCTGACAGAGACTGGAGAAACCCCTAGTGCATGGCCCTCGGCCATCCTTTTAGCTCTTTAATGAAGTCACTACTGAGGTTCACCCTTCAGCCAAAGATTAGACAGGCCCATAAAACAAAACGAGACTAATGGGGCACAACAGCCCAGGGTCAAGGACTAGAAGGCAGGAGGCGACAGGAAAGCTGGTAATAGGGAACCCACGATCGAAAAGGGAGAGTGTTGACATGTCCTGGGGTTTTTAACCAATGTCATAAAACAATATGTGTACTCACTGTTTAATGAGAAACTAGTTTGTTCTGTAAACCTTCATCTAAAGTACAATAAAAAAAGAACTGCATCCTTGAAATCTAAACCCCTAATGATCATACAAGCAATAACAACATTTTTCAATATCAAGGGATTTAATAAATACATCTGGAGCTCTTTTTCAAAGATTCCCCAGATTCTTATTACTGGGGGCCAATAGAAGTCTTGCAAGAGTACACTAGCTTCCAACTGATTGCATGTTTACATTCACGTACATTTTTCTAAAAGCTATTGTACAAACCTCCTTTAACTGGTTACCAAGTTATTAATTTAATTTATCGAACCTCATAATTTTTTTCTCAGTGTTAAGTTACACGTAGAAGGTGTTTTGTGTTTTAGCTCTAGAAGTGTACAAATTAGGAATGTGACAGTGTTACTTTGCTTCATACACATATGGTGCTTAACCTTTTACTTTCAGTGTCATTTAGTGTGCCAGGTCTCTAATTTTGCTGTAAGGAAATGGGCCAACAAAATATACTGTACTTTCACTCAATCACTAGGCTTCTGAGTCCCTGTAAATAGCTGTTGGCATGTATATCAGAAATCGCAGATTGATACAGCAGATGAGAATTCTATTGTCAATCACACTTTTTCCCTTTAGGATTGGTATCGTTATTACTTGAAATTTAGCTCATTCACTTCTTTTCTTTGAAGAAGGTGAACATTATTTTGGCATTAACAAGAGAATGTTATTATTAAAAATCAATACTTAGACTCAGTTACCTTATGCAATTGTAAATGAATGGATTCATACCTGTTAAAGGATCTCTCTTTTACTAAGAGGTGTATTTAAGAAACATAGCCTTTTATTTAAAAAAAAATGTTTATGAGTATATAGAAAATCATTAAGATAAGTACATGATATGCTTAGCTCTCTGTTCCCACGTTCCCTCTAACAGTCACTTTTGGACTACTTAGTCTCCAAACATATATTTGGATTGCAGTAGTGTCTCTAAACTAGGAAATGCTAATGAGCTCTAGGCCAGTAATCTAGTACCAAGCCAGGCTTGTCAGTTGTTCCTTCTATGACTTTGTATCCCAGTTCTATTCGCTTGTGTTTTCTCATTTGTGCTTTAGTTCCACTTCCTAGTAGTGGAATAGTGGAGTCCTATCTGTCTATCCCTAGAAGTTTTTTTTCAGCCACTGAATTTTTATTTTCTTTTAATTAATAGATGATAGAATGCTTCAATTTCTGAATACTGATCATTCATTACTCTGGTTCATCTTAACAGTCAACCAGTTCTATTCTCTGTAAAATAGACCTTGCCATTTACTCCCACCTCAACAAAGTCCTAGGACACGTAATTTGCTATTAAGAATGATGACCCTGTTTTTTCTTTTGTGGAGTGAGTGTTCAAATAATCTCCTTAACAGAAGGCTATGATAGGATCCAGCATTGTTCCTTAATTTAAACTTCGAAGTACAGTTCTCAACAGAAACAAAGCAGGATCATTTCTTGGTATACCTGAAGAATAGAGAGAACATTCCACTGCCCATGTCCTTATTTCTCCTTATAAAGTTTGTACCAGGGCACAAATAAGCATTTGACAACCTCCAACAAAAGGAGGACACTTCTGTGAGACCACGAAACGTTAACCTAGTCATGCCCATAACTTAGGTCAGCAGTCTTCAAATTGTTGTATACATAACCCCATACATAACCCCAGGAGTACACAAAATAATTTTAAAGGATCAATTTCCAGAATCACAACTTCAATATGTACTTTTTCCTAATGTTGTTCTCCCTGATGCTGCAGCTGTAATGAAGGGACAATTTCTCCTTCTTTGCATTCTCTTTCACAGTTGCTATTCTTCCACTTTACAAAAGATCATTCCCATCTCTTATCTCATATCCTATTATGGTGCATTACTCCTTTGGTGTAGAAATCTCTGGGAAACCAAACAAGAGACAATTCAAAATACTAGTGTCTGTATTGAGAAGTTAAATATTTTTAATGGTATGTTAAATATTTGTGTAAGTCAGGTGGTTTCCAATTATTTACTTCTAAAAAAATAAAAGAAATTGTCAGCTGATGTATGATTAAAAATGACTTTTGATGGCAAGGCACTATAAGATTTTTGACCTTACGTCAAAAGGTGTTCCAAGAAGATAGTAACATCGCTATAATAAAACTTCCACTTATTTATATTGAATGAGTTTTCTCAATACTTCTATCTACAAACATTGAAATTAGGAATAGAAATGATGTTTAACTCATTTGCATTCTAGCAATAAGTAATAGTTATTAACAGATACATCACCTAATTGAAAAAATCCATCCATATCATTAAGGAATACATTTCTAATAAAAGTTTACTTTAATATTTAATAATTACATTTCAATATTTGTAATGTATTTTTGTTCTTTTAATAAACTACTAAGCAGCTACCATCGAATTGATCTTGACTCATGGCAGTTCCATGTATTTCAGAGTAGAACTGCTCTCACTAAGGTTTTCAGTGACTGTGATCTTTCATAAGTAGATCACCAGGCCTTTCTTCCTAGGTGCCTCTGGGTTGATTTGAAATGCCAACCTTCTTGTTAGTAGCCATGCACCTAACTATTTGTGTCACCTAACAATAATAATAATGATAACCTAATGCAGACTAAAATATTTTAATCCTTGGAGCCTATTGTCACAGGGAAATCTTTATAAACTCAATTTATGCACGTATCTTGGTTCCATAGAGTATGATGCTGTCATCTACAAAAGACTCTCAGGCATAAAATACATTATATTTGGATAAAATTTTGTAGGGGAAATAAAATAGAAAACAAATTTAAGGAGAAAAATGTAAAATATTTTTTAATGATAAACTTTTTGCTTATTTTTAAAATAGATGATGATGTTATATCTATTATATCAATGAGTCTTTATATTCCATTTGATACATTTAAAAGAGTAGTATAACCATATTATTTTAAAATGTAGTATTTACAAAATGCTAGTAATTACAGCTTTTGCAACAATTTAAACCACAGGCAGTCCCTGGATTATGAATGAGTTCCATTCCTAAATCTGTCTTTAAGTCGAATTTGTATGTAGGTTGGAACAGTTAGGTATGCTTCCTATCTAATGTCAGTCAAACATTTGTTTTAGTATATACTATAGAGTATACCTTTCTATGCATAAAAAAAAATAAAGAAACTCTTCCAGATTTACTAAAATATCTTTACAGAATAATACAGCAATAATAATAATGTTTTGATGCACATCACAACATAGCACCTGTTTGTTATTATGAACCTTTGCATTTACCACTGATTTTTTAATATAATAGACTTCATGGGGGTTGTACATAAGTCGGACGTTTGTAGCCTGAGGACTGCCTGTAATGATCAAAAATTTAAGTGTCTACTTATATATGTATCACAACAAAAAAGTAAGGAAAAAAATAATATTAAGACGACAAAAAATTAGGTGTCATAGAGGAGTGAGGTTTTCCAACAGGAAGCCAAATTTCCCAGCTAAGCAGACTCTTATGCTGGTAAGCTTCTCACTACAAACCAAAAAAACCATGGCACTAGTTCCATTCAACTCCCCTAGTCATGAACTTCTGACAGAAGCAGGAGATGATTTATTGTTGTTGTTGTTAGGTGCCGTCGAGTCAGTTCCGACTCGTAGCGACTCTATGTACAACAACAGAATGAAACACTGCCTAGTCCTGTGCCATCCTCATAATCGTTGCTATGCATTGATAATGTTTGAGCCCATCGTTGCAGCCACTGTGTCAATCCATCTCGTTGAGGGTCTTCCTCTCTTTTGCTGACCTTCTGCTTTACCAGGCATGATGTCCTACTCCAGGGACTGGTCCCTCCTGATAACATGCCCAAAGTACCTAAGACGAAGTCTCAGCATCCTCCTTTTAAGGAGCATTCTGACTGTACTTTTTCCAAGTCAGATTTGTTCGTTCTTGCAGTCCATGGTATATTCAATATTCTTTGCCAACACCATAATTCATTTACAAAACACAAAATTAAACTGTTTTTCTTAAAATTCTATGGGTCTCCGGCATCATCTGTAAAAGGCTCCTTGACACAATATTTATAATATTTAGCTCTTATATTTTATTTTCTATTCAATTCGGGACAAAATTGTGTGTCATGACCTAGAAACTAAAGAGCTCACCTGGAGTGGAAGTCATATAATCTGACATAGTTAGAAAGAAAACGTGAACGTGCTTTCAAACATAATTAGATGGAGCTCCCTTACTAATCCCTTGGCCACACTCTGGCAGATATCATAATTTACTGGGTCAATATTATACATTTGAGCGGTCTTATTGTAAGTGATTAAGCCATTCAGTCAAACTAAACAAAACATCAACCTTTCATCCAAATCATCTATTATGTCTGACTGGAAGCTTAGTATCCAGCAACAGGAAGCAGATCAAAGCCAGTTATTTTATATTCTTTGCTCCTCTAATCCTCAAACACCCTCTACCCCATTTTTGATTCTTCAGAGTGTGATAGAAGAGGAGAGATGAAAGGAAAAAGGGAAAAGGACTCATTATTTAGCTGGGATGTTTGTGGTGTCCTCTGCCTACCAAACACTCTGTGTCATGGAACCCATATTAGTTCCTCATGCCATTCTGAGTCAGCCAAAATACTCTTCAGCTGCCATCTTATGACTACCGCCTCCCCACTGTACCTCCAAGTTCTTGAATTCAGTACACTCTACACAGCTTCTTTCTTATCTAGCACGCCCTCTTGGGCAGAAGATTTCAGTATTGTTGTAGTCCAGATACCACCCACTTGAGCCAAAGAAAGGTATCATTTGTCTTCCTTCTGTCCATGATTGTATTAGTCTTATTCTAGATTCAGAGTTCTTTTATGTAATATTCTCTCTGCCCCTATGATTATCCCCCCAGATTTTGTAAGACTTCCTCCCTGACATTATTTAGATCTAAGCTGAAAGACATCCCCACATCTCTGATAATTCTATCCTGACTACCCTAGCTAAGGTAACACCCTCCCACTTAAAAAGGAGAAAAAAAATTTGTGTCAATTCATAAATATGTGAAGGAGGACATCCTTTTACAACATTCTTTTAGGGAGTATTGCAATCAAAATATTTGAAGATCTTAGATCTTGCCAAGCATTCAAATGAGACTATATATTTCTTGAAACATTGACACTCAGATCTCCTATGTTTTTCAATCTACTCTAGTCTGCTCCTATCTTTTCTGAGCCCACAAAGATGACTGCTGATGCCCCCAAGTAGTTCCCTGGTATCCTAGAGCTAGACCAATAAATCTTCATTAACAATTGAATAAATTTGGTACAAAAACAAACCCTGCCTGCCAGGCCTACTGTATACAGTTATGTAGAATATGCGCTAAATGACTCTAGGGAGCCATTTATATAGACTACAATGTTAATAGTTCCTCTTGAATGTTGGCAAAATGATAGCCCTGCTTAACATAAAAGAAAATAAGAAAAACAATGTCACAGACCAGAGAAATTCAACAAAAGCCCTCAAGTTCATCTGCCTGATCTGCTCCAAAGTGAGGCAGTTTTTCAATGTATTCCCTTTGAGTATAAGCCATAATTTCTTCTGTGACTTAGAGCAGATGTAACTAGCCCATTTATTGTCCAGCAGTAATACCTAATGAATCAGTGTTTGTCATTGAGAAAGCAGTTTGTCTTTTCACTCTATACTATTAACTAACTTTTGCAAGGCTTTTCCTCTACCTGGAAAGTTCATTATCAGTGCCTAAGATTTCCAAAAGTTCCAATTTAGTTCCTTTAATTTCCCTTTGAAATGCACATGTAGGTAATGACAGCCAAAGATGCATGAAGAAAAAACTCTGTCACAGACTAGGGTTATTTATGAGTTAGCACGTCCAGTTAAATGTAGAGGTTCCAACAAAGCCAATACAGTAATAGCTATAATTCCTAAAGAAATTTGGGAGAGTTGAAAAGTCCATAAAGCCGGATCAGAAAAGAACTTCTGTTTGCTTTATAGCATGTATTCTCAAAGGAGGTGATAATAACCTCAGGAGGCAAAAATTGGTTATTTGGAGATTAAAAAATCATATGTATCACAATGCTTTGAACTACAATACATAAAATGATATACACCAAATCTGTGGTATTAAAATTTCACAGGGCGGGAGATTATTAGGGAAAAAAAAATTCTAAAAAGTCTTCTTGGAGGGGGCAATAATAAAAAAGTTTAGGAAACACTAATTTATAGCCATTTTCTAGTACATCTCCTTCAAAAATAAACCAGCTTCTAAATTGGAAGTACAAAATAAGATTTGTTTCTTTCTCCCCTACCTAAAAGCTTTGTCAAGATACTCTTCTGTGGAGCTCTGGAGTCAGTAAATCGATAGATTCTTCTTCTGCTTCCAGTCAATCGGGTTTAAGAGGACCAGCCTTGATATCTGAGACACAGACTTCTAAGGTCACAGCCAAAAGGTTTTATGAATTTTCTCCTATTGTGTCAAACTTCTTTAAGAAGCATCCCTAAGGTCTCAGGGTAATCAAGAAGACAAAACCATTCCTAGGCCTGGGACTAACTTCTTCAGTTGTGATACAGAAGCTACTCAGTAAAGGGAAAGGGCAGTAATGTCTACAGATAGAGGGAAATGTGTTCACTTCCAATACTAAAGAGACCATTTTTCATTAAAAAAGAGCACAGGCTTTCGGATCAGCTAGCTATCTCTCAGTATCTATTCTCCCTTTTTTCCTTTTGTAAGAAAATCCTCAAATCGTAACTGGACTCATGACCACCAGCGAAAGCTACATTTTTGAGGCTCATTGTAGTTACATGTGGCCACATAAATGGACATGATATGTGAAAATTCTGAGTCATGCCCTTAAAGAGAAGGGGAGTGCCCTCCATTCCCATTTTCTCCTTCCCACTGGGTGGGATGTGTGCATGAAGAATGGAGTTAAAGCAGTAATCTTAAATCGTGAAATGGAAGCTGCATTTGAAAATGGCGGAGCATCATGATAGAAGCAGCCTCGAGAAAGTGGAGCAGCCATAGTAGTTTGCACTTTTTATGTCCAAACCATTACATAAACTTTCATCTTGCTTTAAGCTATGACTATTTTAGTGTTTGTTACAGCACGTGAACTTATATATAATTAAAATGCAGTCATACCTAGATTTGACTCTTGTTGCCAACACTTATTAGTTATGTACCCTTGGATCTATTATTTAAGGAGCCCTGGTAGTGCAGTAGTTAAAGCGCTCGGCTGTTAATTGAAAGGTCAGCGATTGAAACCCACCAGCCTCTCCACGGGAGAAAGATGTGGCAGTCTGTTTCTGTAAAGATTACAGCCTTAGAGACTTTGTCCTATAGGGTTGCTATGAGTTGGAGTCAACTCAATGGCAATCGGTTTTGGACCTATTATTTAATCTCCCTGAAACTTACAATTTTTTTGTTTTGCTCTGTTTTCCTCTAAAATGGAGGTGATAATACCTGCCTCACGGGGGTGTTTAGAAGATTAAGAGAGATAATCTCTATTTTAAATGAAAAGGTAAGAAGAACTGTGTTTATTCCTCTGTCAGACATTGTGTTAGGTATCTTAATAATAATGTAATTATTCAATTCATTCAGCAATGAACTGCTCATATCAACCTATCAGTGAGGGGCTAAGTTTTTGACCCACAGCATGGTGGAGCATATATCAATGTCAGAAAACACATGGCCTCTATTACCTGTGGGGATCCTAGGTGACAAAAGAAGTTTGTGATCAGCTCACCTAGCAGCTCCAAGGAAGAAAGTTCTGGGGAACTGCTTCCATAAAGATTTTCGCCAGAAAACCCTATGTAGCAGTTCTACTCTATACAAACACATGGGGTCTCCATGAGTCAGAATCAACTCGATGGCAACAAGTTTGTTTGTTTGCTTGTTCTGTTTGTTTGTTGGTTATCACCTGTGGAGTAGTGGGCTTTTTTTTTTTTTTTAATCTTAACTTGGAAACAAAAAGGGAGTTGCGGGCCAAAATTGAATATGGATAGAATTCAACAGAAATTACACTCCCACTATTAAAATGGCATACTTTTTCTAGGCCTGGAATAATCTTTGTGTATGCACATATGCCACCCCTGAATTTTGGGAAGGCAATTTTTAGAAAAATCCTTCCAATTAATTTTAAACATTAATAATAGCATTTATTTCATTCTCTAAACAGAAGGTTGAGTTGACAGATGTACAGTATATTCAAGTAAGTTTAATTTTAATGTATTTCTTCAAATCAATTACAAGAAATAAATCTGTGCCTATGATGCTCTGCACTACTTTTGCACTTGTCTTATTTTCAGTAACAATGCCACCTGCTGTATTAAATAGAGCTGTTTGAATAGTGAACTATCTACTCTACTGGTAACTCCTCAGGAGAATAGAGCTTTTGGAGATAAAACCCATCCCAACAAAATAGAAGCCAGATATTAGTCAGAAAAATCCTACGTGCTACTGAAAGGTTCTCTGTATTTCATCATTTGTTACACAGGGTGAGTCAACTGGAGTACACTTTGTTCCATAATTTTAAATCTACACAGCATAGAAACACCACGATGGAAAACAAATGTATGCAAGGGTCATAATGTCAGAACAATGTCAGGATAAAATATCTTGTGTCAAAGACAAGTTTTCACAAAGAAGTTTGAAAAAGTTCAGTTTGTGTAAAACAATATTATTCATTCTGAAACACAGGAGGATAGTGATTGAAAATGGTCTGATATCATCCATGGATGGCCTTATTATTACCAACAACAGTAAGAAACACATTGAAGTCTCTCATGAATGCAGTGCAGTAAGCTGATTCTGCTTTCTGTCCCACTTACACACACATAGTCATACAAACACACACAAAAATAAATGTTACATTGAACAAAATGAGAAACGACTCTTTAGTGTTTCAATTCCTGGTATTTTTTTAAGTTAATAAAGTGCAGCTTTCTCATCTTAATGGAAAAAAAAGATTCAAAAGGATTATTGAATTGTGACACTTACTATATTGGTGGGTAAAGATAATTAGTGTGTGTGTGTGTAAGCAGTGATATAGTAATCAAGAAAATGATCTTTCAAGCTCAATAGTCATTCTTTGTCACTGGAAAATAAATACTGTTGTCAACCTCAAAAAGTTTCCTGTAGAAACTTATTATGGTTCGGTCATATATTAATTCGTCTAAAACATTCTTAACCCTAATTATATTTTCCCTGTTTATCCTGTTGTAGTAATGAATTGCAGAAGTTAATTACCTTATTTATATGTTCCACGAGCATATTACATTTCAAAGGATGTCCCTGGGTTCTCATATTTTGGAAAAAAAGAAAGGTTTACTCTATCCTACATCTAAATAACTATAGATTTTGTGCACCTCTACCTTCTAACTTTCTCTTTCTAACTGATCTTCTCAGTTTTTAATCAATACAAAAATTGGAACCTCTCCATATACATAATTATTGTTGTTGAATTTATCCTGCCCAATTATGAGTTTGGTTTTGTTTCATTTTGCTTTTGGAGAAATATTTCTGTTTGGAGTTCCACTTGCATATCACCCACATTTAGACTGCAAATGATGAAATAATTAATTCAGCATCATCCAGCTGGTAAGAAACAGTGATTGGATTTTGAAATAGGCCTCTCTTACTTACCGTATTGTAATTACTCATTTATCTGCTGATGGACGCTTAGGTTATTTAAACATTTTGACTATTGTGAATAATGCTGCAATCAGCTTTGGTGTACATTTGTCTGCTTCTAATTCTTTGAGTATATACCTAGGGGTGGGATTGCTGAGTCACATGAATTCTTTAACTTTTTTAGGAACCAACAAAACTGTTTTCCACAGTGACTCTATCATTTTACACTCTCACAAGAAATGTATGAGTGTTCCAGCGTCTCCACATTAGGGTCTTATTAAGGCATGTGAGGGCTCTACGCACTGACGATCCATGGTGCCCCCTCCTCTGCTTACCCATTCGAACAGGATATGTGAGTTTTATATGTATCTGGGGTGTGTGTGGGTGTGTGTGTCTTAGCTATCTATGATGTCACTTCTTTTAAAATGCAACATAATTATAGTGATTGAATGCAAAAGTGGAGTATGCCACTTCAGCGGAATGAGATGAACTGTATTATAAAATTTTTAGTGGATGCGGGGTACTAAGATTTTTACTATGTACCACATTTTCTACAAAAAGAATATTCTACAACAAAGAAAATAATTCAGTGAACTTAGTTATTTCAACAATCAATGTAAAATTCTATTGATCTTCCTCAAGGAAAAATTGACTTTCACCAATTTTGCTTTAAATGACTCATACTTCAATTTTGATGCTTGTTTCATAGTAAATGTTATAATTATAAGTGAACGAATGAAAAGGTGTCATAAAAGAAAATATAATGATCAGCAAACAAATATTACAACAAATTACTATATTTTATTTTTAGATAGACCTTTCATCTCTAATACATTATAATTAAAAATGTTTCTTTCTATCCTTTGCTTTTACAAATTCTTCAATGATTTTGTCACAATTAAGCTGCTGAACAATATCTACATCCAAACATAATAAGGATAATGAATCCAGTCTTTCTTGAGTCATTGTTGTATGCTGAGGGTTTTTGAGTCTCTTTAGGGATGAAAATGAGCATTCTGTTGTACAGTTTGTGGTCGTTTAAATTTACGGATATGTGTAAAGCAATTTAAACATTGGGAAATATGCATTCTATTATTTTCTATTATGGAATCGTACATTCCTACTTAAGTAAAATGTGTCTTTCTTGAGTCTGTAAACTTAGTTTTCATGTAAGAATGAAATTGTTGCACTTCTCCATGAAGGTTTGTATTTAAGTCATCAGGATAAGCATGCACTAATTTCTTGGATGTCTTCATGCATTCGTCATCAGGTATATCCATGTTGTTTAAGAAGGAAAGTCTATTTGAAATAACTGCATACGTTTTTGCCCTTTTTTTTCATGCAAGATTCAAGTGTGTCAATGATGGTATAGTATGTGGTAACGCCGAATTGATCTCTGGCACGTAATACTTCTGGAGCACTTCTGTTATTGTTCCTTTCTAGTGCTTCTGCAACAGTGAACTGTATTTGGCAGTGTTTGGTTGTGTTTTCAATATTTTCAAATTCTCCTCTTAAAGATCTGTGCATATCTTTAAGTCTACTTCTGAATCTTGGAGAGCTTGATTGGTCCAATGAATATGCTGCAATATATTATTCCACATAAGCAGCATAAATACATATGCTAGTTTGTTGATGATGTTTTCAGCTTCTCTTTGGGTATCTCTTTTCTGTGTCTGGTCTTCCATAATCTTTTCTAAGGTATCTAGGATCTGAGTGTACTCTTCCAGGATTGCATTCGTTGCTACAGCACGCACTTCCCAACATATATTAAAAAGACATTTTAATACTCGATCATTGCCTAAATATGTTTTAAGAAGCTCACATCAGTGAGTAGAGGAGGCAAAAAATGTGTAGAGTAACTGAACAGCAGATAAAAAAAATCTACTGCTTCTAGACAATAATTTACTGTGCTATGTCCTACAAGATTAAGTGAATATGAAGCACATGGTATGAAAATGGCATATTCATTACCTTCTAAAATTTTCTGTTGCATGCCTTTATAGTTCCCTGACATATTGGCTGCATTGTCATATGACTGGCTTATGCACTTAGAAAAATCAGTTTCACAAACTTCACATAAATAGTGAAGTACTTGATTTGCAATTTCTCCATTGATCAGTATGACTTTTTAAGCTAGTAAATGTGATAAATAGATCAACAGGTTTTCTATCTGTTGGAGGTACGTATCTTGAAACCATACTTAGCTGATTTGTATGAGAAAGATCAGGAGTGGAATCTACAGACAAACTGAAATATTGAGCTATACTTATTTCACTAAAATAGTTGATTGAACTTTATCACCTATTAATTTTATTATTTTTCACACTGTTTTAGACATATAAGATGCATTGCTCTTTCATATGTTACCATATTTTGAGATGTGACCTGCAAAAAATGGATCAAACTGAGCAACAAATTCAAGTAAACCCAAAAATGTTCCATTTTGTGGGGACCCAAACACTTCACCTCTTTCTTGAAAAGATTGACCACATTCATAAATTGTTATAAATACAGCAACAATGCATTGAAGAACAGCTTTCCAATACTGATGTTCTTCATTAATTTGTATTTCCAGTTCATGAGTTAATCGAAAACTGTGTCTTCAGTTTAACTCTTTCATAGTCTGTGGTATATACGGTGTACCACTCACTGTTTCCACCTCTCAGGTTCTTTGGTAGTATACTTTTACCACTGAAAGTATTTTCTGCCCTCCAGTGGGAACTTACAGAATGGTGAAAGGTGAAAGAAATGTTAGTTGAAGCAAAATAGCTCGTATATGAGGTTTGCACATAAGGTAGTGCAACCAGGAAGTGTGATTGGATAAAAATTTTGTCTCCTTTGGCTTTTGTACCCCTAGATAAACGTTGTAAGCACATTTATAACTTCCTGGGTGATATTTAGGAAGCCCTGGTGGATTTGTTTTTTTTTTTTAGTGTCATATTTGGAAAACCAGAGGTTCCACATGTAACCTAATGTAAGGCACCACAAAAAATGTCAACAACCAAGGTCCAGTGGTAAAGATGGACAATCATTAAGTATGGGTTCAAGAACCTTAAAAGTTCTGTGGAAACCATGTAGTACCAGATAACATTTCTCAAAATCTATATTATCAACCCAAAATTTAAACATACTCTATGACTCAGTATGCTTCCATTAATAAAAATACATGGTATAAAAAAAATACAGAACAGAAAATAATTGGACCTTGAAAGGGTTTTGAATATGACAACATACAATCTCTGTGAATTGAACTGTTTTCATGTTCATCAATCATATTTGAGTTGCCCCAATCGCTAAGCCCATTCATAGTAAATTGAGAATTAAATGATTTAGGACTGGATAATTTGCAAACAAAACAATATATAGAGACTACTGATGGAGAATACAGCAGTCACTCTCTCTTATAATTTTAACCATTAGCTTTGCAGCCTAGAAATATATTCTGACTACAGAACCTTGTTTGTTTACCATCCAGAAATTTTAGACACAAATTTTATAATGATCCACTGTGATGTTGACAATCACTTGTCTCTCTTTCAATCTAATAATTTATATCATTAGAAGAAAAATTATTCCACAAAGTAGGATATGTATTTCTGTTATTTATGGAGTCTGCAGATGTGACAATTTCAGATTCTAAAATAGCTTCTCTTTCTACACTATTATTAATTTTTTTCTACTGCAAGGAATGGATGCAGAATTTGGAACAAATTCTGTTATATTCCTATTGTTATTAGTAATTTCAGCACTAGTGGTACTATTACAGTGATTTGCACCAATTAAACTTGAACGTTCAATGGAAGAAGTCTCTTGATTCATTACGTTTTAAAAAGGAAGTTAATTTTGGAATTGTCTTTAGGGGTTCAAACATCCTTTACTTTTTATCTTCTATTAAGATTTCGATTTTGTGCTACACTTAGTTGTGGCCATTTCATTTTACCTGAATATAAAATTATGACACTTTTTAAAAATTTGGTTCTATCATAGCAAATAGGGTCGCTATGAGTCAGAATTGACTCAACAGCACACAACAACAACATAGTAAATAAATCTGAATAACTGAAAATAAATAAAATTTATAAAATAAAATTTTTATTGGAGTTTGGACATCAACACAAAAATTTATATTTGAAAATTAGTAAGTAAAAAAATATTTGGAACATGTAATTTTGTTCTTCAGGTCTGAGATACTCAAACGAAATAGTACCTACAAGGCAGTTGGAAATAGTCTCATTCGTTTGTCATACGATGTTTGTTGGTGGGCCCTTTGCAGATCTCCACAAGTATTTTTTGTCTTGAAATACTACTTAAAAACTTATGCACTGACGTTCCATGTTTTGGTACTGAGTCTTCACAGTTCATTGGACTACTGCGGATAACTAACAGGGGTGACAGCGATCACAGAGAGCATGATAAAAATACGAGGGTATGCTCAATCTGAATACGCATTTTGGTTTGCTTTTCGAAGGATAGGACCAGATATTTCACGAATCACATGATTATAGTGACCCTGGCACGTTCTTATGTGGTCGATGAGAGAGAAATGAAAGTGAGGCTATACCGATTGGTCCAAAATGAAAAGGAAAATATAATTGTTATCGTATACAACCTTCCTTGCTGAAAGTGAAGAGGACTTGAAGTACTTACTGATGAAGATCAAAGACCACAGACTTCAGTAGGGATTACACCTCAATATAAAGGAAACGAAAAACCTCACAACTGGATCAATAAGCAACATCATGATAAACAGAGAGAATATTGAAATTGTCAGGGATTTCATTTTATTTGGATCCACAATCAACATCCATGGAAGCAGCTGTCAAGAAATCAAACAACATAGTGCACTGGGCAAATCTGCTGCAAAAGACCTCCTTAAAAGTGTTAAAAAGTAAAGACGTCACTTTAAGGACTAAGGTGCACCTGACCCAAGCCTTGCTATTTTCAATCGCTTCATATGCATGTGAAAGCTGGACAATGAATAAGGAAGAGTGAATAAGAATTGATGTCTTTGAATTATGGTGTTGACGAAGAATATTGAATATAGCATGCACTGCTGGAAGAATGAACAAATCTGTCTGGGAAGAAGTACAGCCAGAATGCTCCTTGGAAGAGAGAATGGCGAGATTTCATCTCACGTACTTTGGACATGTTATTAGGAAGGACCAGTCCCTGGAGAAGGACATCAAGCTTGGTAAAGTAGAGGGCCAGCGAAAAAGAGGAAGACCCTTGATGAGATGGATTGACACAGTGGCTGCAACAATGAGCTCAAACAGCAATGATTGTTAGGATGATGCAGGACCGGGCAGTGTTTCCTCCTGTTGTACATAGGGTCACTATGAGTCAGAACTGACTCGATGGCACCTAACAACAACATACAAATTTTATAAAATGTACATTTTATTTCTTTGTGGGATTGTTCAACTCTCATATTTGAAGATATATACATAATTGATGTAACAATAACACCATTTCTCGACAAGCAAGTATGTTTTGCCAGTCGTAACAATATTAATCAAAAGAAAGTCAGTCTGAAGGGAAATGGAAAATAAAATACATTTATATAATTTTTATTATCTTAATTTTCATTTATTTCCTTGAGGAATTGTTCAATTTTTTTACATAGAGATATGTAGATATTCTGATAATTATAAATGTAATATTCTGATAAATGTCCTTTGTTGCTTTCTTGGAAGATGAAATTAGGAACACAGTTGTTGCAAAATAGAAACATATTTTGCATGATAAATATTGAAATTTGCATCCTCTTAATGTGCCTAACACCTCATTTATTAGCATATGTAGAGTAATATCAAGCACTGGGTCTCATGCAACAGACAATAAAAAACAAAACTCACCTGATACACAAATTAAAACTTTTTGTGTTAGATGAATATTAATATTTCCAGTAGTTTTTGGATGTTTGCTATGATAGTATTATATTAAATTATTATCCATGTTAAAACCAAAAAAAAAAAAAACCTATTGCCGTGGAGTTGATTCTGACTTATAGTGACCCTATAGGACAGAGTAGAACTGCCCCATAAGGTTTCCAAGGGACAGACTAGAAGACTTTAAAATAGTGGTATTAAATATACTCAAAGAATTAAAGAAAATGAGGAAAATGATACATCCTCCCCCCAAAAAGAATATAAATAAAGAGATTGACATTATAAAGAGGAACCAAATAGAATGATTAAAGTTGAAAAATACAATAACTGAAATGAAAAATTCTCTGAAGGAGCTCAACAGCAGATTTGAGCTGGCAGGAGAAAGAATCAGTGAATGAGAGGATAAGAAAATTGAAGTTATTGACTTTGAGGAGAAAAAGGAAAAAAGGAAGTACTAGAAAAGCAAATCTAACAGCATATTACAAGGATTATACACCATGATTGAGTGGGATTTACCTTAGGACTCAAGTGGGATATATCTTTGAAATGCAAGCGTAGTTCAACAAAAGAAAATCAATGTGATACACTGCATTAATAGAAAGAAGAAAAATAATCATATGATCTTCCCAACTCATGCATGAAAGTTCTTTGAAAAAAATACAACAAACATTCATGATAAAAACATTCAACAAACTAGCAGTAGAAGGAAAATTACTCAACACGATAAAAGATATTTATGAAAATCCCACAACAAACATCATACTCAATGGTAAAAGGTTGAAAGCTTTACCCCTCAGATATAATTTTAATTGAAATACTTCAATCTGCTGCCAAATTGGTTTTGTTTTTTTAAATTTCCAAATGTTCTGTTTGTTTCTTTTCCAATAAATGTTAGATTTTAGTAGAGTGATAATGAGGACAACAGAAGCACAATAATTATGATGATGATATGACTTTAACTATATCAATGATAATCTAATTGCTGAAATTTGAAATATGTAAGATATACTATCAAGCCCCAGACACAGGGCAGAGATGCTCTGAGATGCTCCTTCTGTTGCTGAGTCAATGGTGGTGGCTCCTGCTATATCCACATCTGGTTATCCCTCAGTCACTGCGCTACACCATGTGGTATAGCTGTGTCCTCACACAAGCCTAAAAGATTCCTCATTGCTGACACCTACTAACTGTCTTAATCACCTTATTGGTTCTTTTTCACGCCTGTTTTATGTTTACCTTTTTGTTCTCAGTGAGTATTTGTCGGGATTGTTTATTTCTCATGAAATAAGCAGTAATATCAGACACATTTGATAAAAGAAGTGTATCTCTGCTTAAAAGTATAGAAAAAAATAAAATCAAATGTGGAGTCTGCAGCAGGCTGCTTCCGTAAAGATTTACAGCCTTGGAAACCCTATAGGAGCAATTCTGCTTTGCCTTATGGGGTCACTATGAGTTCCAACACATAAGAGTGCTCCGGTGGAAACTGTACATAGAACAAGAGGCAGTCTTTTGAACAGACAATGGAATACTGCATGGTTTAAAATCAGGAAAAGTGTGCTTCAAGGTTGTATCCTTTCACCACACATATTCAATCTTTACGCTGAGCAAATAATCCCAGAAATTGAACTATATGAAAAAGAAAGCGTCCTCAGGATTGGAGGAAGACTCATTAACAACCTGTGTTATGCAGATGACACAATCTTGCTTGCTGAAAGTGAAGAGGACATGAAGCACTTACTAACGAAGATCAAAGACCACAGCCTTCAGTATGGATTATACCTCAACATAAAGAAAACAAAAATCCTTACAACTGGACCAGTAAGCAACGTCATGACAGACGAAGAAAGTACCAACATTTTCAAGGATTTCATTTTACTTGGATCCACAATCAACACCCATGGAAGAAGCAGTCAAGAAATCAATTGACGTATTACATTGGGCATATCTGCTGCAAAAGACCTCTTCTTTAAAGCGTTAAAACTCAAAGATGTCACTTTGAGGACTAAGGTACACCTGACCCAAGCCATGATATTTTCAATTGCCTCATAGGCATGTGAAAGCTGGACAATGAATAAGGAAGACCAAAGAAGAACTGATCCCTTTGAATTAAGGTGTTTGCAAAGAATATTGAATATACCATGGACTACCAGAAGAATGAACAAATCTGTCTTGGAAGAAGTACAACCAGAATGCTCCTTAGAAGTGAGGATGGTGAGACTTCTTCTCATGTACTTTGGGCATGTTATCAAGAGGGACCAGTCCCTGGAGAAGTACATCATGCTTGGTAAAGTTGGGGGTCAATGAAAAAATGAAGACCTTCAACAAGATGGATTGACACAGTGACTGCAACAACGGACTCAAACATAGCAATGATTGTGAGGATGGTGCAGGACCAGGCAGTGTTTTGTTCTGTTGTACATAGGGTTGCTATGAGTCAGAAATGACTCGAAGGCACCTAACAACAACAAACACGTGAGTTGGAATTGACTTGAGGGCAATGAATTTTGTTTTTCGTAATATTTATAGAAGCAAATTGCCAGACCTTTCTTCTGCAGTGCCACTAGGTAGGTTTGAACTGTTAATCTTTAGGTTAGTAGCCAGAGACCACTTGCACCACCCAGGTACCTAGCACTTCCTACATACTGCCCTATAAGTCCTATTTGGAAACAACGCATAGTTATTGTAGTAAATATTCACTTTCTCAAAGTGACTATTTTAAGTTTTAACACTCATTTAGTTGACTCAATTTTAGTATGATTTTGTTTCATTTATGAATTATGAAATACAGCCATCATACAGAAATTGTAGCAATTATTATGAAATAATTTTATGTACAGTTTTATGATTCTTTTCAAAATAAACACTTATGCAATCACCACCCAGATCAAGAAATAGAACAATGCCAGCACCTCTGAAGAACTTATTGTCTCTCAACGATCACAACCACATCTCTCCATAACCATATCCCTGACTTTTGTGATAAGTTTTTGCTATTCTTTATACTTATACCACCCACCTATTTATTAATAAATAATGTATTTTGAATTACCATGTTTTTGAAACTAAAAGAAATGTGCCTTTCATTTTTCACAACTGTAATTATAAACAGAGTTGCAATTTTAATGTTCCTATTTTTTCATTTGATTGAGTCATCATATTAAGGTGTCTAGAATTCACTCTGAGGTTTAGAAAACAGCATGTAAAGCTATGAGTATGATAATATTAATTAATACAAATAAATTAAACCAACATTACTGTTTTCATCATTAAATAATAAGATCAAGGCTGATAATGAAGCAATGTAAATTAAATTATGCAAATTTAAGCAATCCAAATTAAATATCATTTTTCCAATTTGAAAAACAAGAACAAGAAGAATGATTTCTGGCAAGCCTCAGGTTTCCCCATCTAGAGGAGGATAATTTTAAAAAACATCTTAATGACATCATAGAAGAAAAAATAAAAAGCAGAGATTCTTAAAAGTAAAATACTTTTTACTTTAATGTATAAATGATAGTGATAATTTTTATAGTCTTTAAAGTCATGTATCACTGTGTTAAGACTGACAAAGGATTATTTAATATACATATATATTTTTTCCTTCACAACCAGGACTCATCTGTTATGAATATAAAATAGTTTCTATCCAGATGAGAATTTAAGATTTTTTTTCTTAGACCCCTAATAGAGAGTGTTTTGTTGTAGGGGGGTTGCTTTTAAAGGAACAGTATCATATTGCCTCATGGGGTACTCATCCCCCAAAGCTATGTATTTATGGGTAAGAACATGGTAATTAAAAGACAAGCATTTCAAAACACATATTTGCATTTGACTTGATAATATTAAAACTACTTAAATTTCAAAAGTAAATTCTTTTATTTTTATTTTAAAATATTTAAGCAGAAGATAAGATACAATGGTCACAGCAAAGGAGGTAACTTTTTCCAAAGAAAAGTGATCCAACAGAATGTGGAAAATTGCAGTACAATATCATTAATATCACACGCAAGTCAAATTTTGCTGAAGATCATCCAAAAGCAGTTGCAGAGGTACATCCACAGGGAACTGCCAGAAATTCAAACCGATTCAGAAGAAGACGTGGAACAAGGGATATCATTGCTGATGTCAGATGGATCTTGGCTGAAAGCAGAGAATACCAGAAAGATGTCTACCTGTGTTTTATTGACTATGCAAAGGCATTCGATTGTATGGATCATAAAATTTATAGATAACATTGTGAAGAATGGGAATTCCAGGACACTTAATTGTACTCATGCAGAACCTGTACATAGACGAAGAGGCAGTCCTTTGAACAGAACAAGGGGATACTGAGTGGTTTAAAATCAGGAAAGGTGTGTGTCAGGGTTGTATCCTTTCACCATACTTATTCAATCTGTATGCTGAGCAAAGACTTAGTAACAAACTGCAATACGTAGATGACACAACCTTGCTTGCTGAAAGTGAAGAGGACTTGAAACACTTACTGAAGAAGACCAAAGACTACAGCCTTCAGTATGGATTGCATCTCAATGTAAAGAAAACAAAAATCCTCACAACTGGATCAATAAGCAACATCATGATAAATGGAAAAAATATTGAAGTTTTCGAGGATTTCATGTTACTTCATTTCATTTCATTTTCAGTCACCTCACATGCATATGAAAGTTGGACAATGAATAAGGAAGACTGAAGAACTGATGTATTTCAATTATGGTTTTGGTGAAGAACATTGAATATACCATGGACTGCTAGAAGAATGAACAAATCTGTCTTGGAAGAAATACAGCCAGAGCACTCCTTGGAAACAAGGATGGTGAGCCTTCATCTCATGTACTTTGGATATGTTATCAGGAGGGACTAGTCCCTGGAGAAGGAAATCATGCTTGGTAATGTGAGGGTCAATGAAAAAAGACCCTCAGTGAGATTGACTGGCATAGTGGCTGCAACAGTGGGCTCAAACATAGCAAGGATTTTCAGGATGGCAAGGACCGCACAGTGTTTTGTTCTGTTGTACATAGGGTCCCTATAAGTTGGAAATGACACAACTGCACCAGAAAACAACAACAATATATGGTTATGTAGTAAGGACAAGGTTTCAAGCACAGAAAGGCATTGAGTATCTGACAATAACAATGTTAGCTACAGTTACTGAACTCTAATCAAATGCCAAGCAGTGTGTTAAGTTCTTTGAATATGTCTCATTTATGTCTAACAATTATATGAGGCAGGCACTTTGATTTTCTCCATTTTACTGATGGGAGAATAGAGGAACAGAAGGATAATCAACGTTTCCAAAATTATACATATAGTGGGAGTGAACCAAAATTATAATCCAGTGTGTTTGAATACAGATTCTAGGTCTTTTTTTTTTTTTTTTAATTGTCCTTTAGGTGAATGCTTACAGAGCAAATTAATTTCTCATTTAACAACTAATACAAAATTGTTTTGTGATACTGGTTGCCAACCTCTCAATGTGTCAACATTCTCCTCTTCTCCACCCCAGGTTCCATTTCCATTTTTCCAGTTTTCCTGTCCTTTCCTGTACTCTCTCGGCCTTGCTTTTGGGCTGGCATACCTATTTAGTCTCATATACGATTGAGCTAAGAAGCTAAGCACATTCTTCATGTGTATTATTATTTGCCCCATAGACCTGTCTATCTTTGGCTGAAGGGCGAACCTTGGGAGTGACTTCAGTACTGAGTTAAAAGCGTGTCTGGGGGCCAATCCCTTGGGGTTTCTCCAGTCTCTGTCAGAATGGCAAGTCTAGTCTCTTTTTTTGTGAATTTGGAATTTGTTCTACGTTTTTCTCACAATATGTCCAGGACCCTCTATTGTGATCCCTGTCAGAGCAGTTGGTGGTGGTAGCCGGGCACCATCTAATTGTTCTGGGCTCAGCCTGATGGAGGTTGTGGTGGTTGTGGTCCATTAGTCCTTTGGACTAATCTTTCCCTTGTGATTTTGGTTTTCTTCATTCTCCTTTGATCCAGCCAGGATGGGACCAGTGGAGTATCTTAGATGGCCACTCCCAGGCTTTTAAGTTCCCAGATGCTACTCACCAAAGTAGGATACAGAGCACTTTCTTTACAAACTATCTTATGCCAATTGAGCTAGATGTCCCCTGATACCATGGTCCCCAGCCCTCAGTCCAGTAACTGGGTCCCTCAGGGAGTTTGGACATGTCTATGAAGCCTCTATGACTTTGGCTTGGTCAAATTGTGATCACTTCCCCAGTATTGTGTACTCTCTTACCCTTCACCAAACTTACCA
Organism: Trichechus manatus latirostris; assembly: GCF_000243295.1. Classification (NCBI taxonomy): domain Eukaryota; kingdom Metazoa; phylum Chordata; class Mammalia; order Sirenia; family Trichechidae; genus Trichechus; species Trichechus manatus. Next base: position 3,318,734 of record NW_004444160.1, read on the forward strand.
CTTATCTACTATGTAGTGTTTTTCCCTTCTCACCCCTCCCCTCCCTAGTAACCATCAAAGATTGTTTCTTTCTGTGTGTAAACCTTTTCATGAGATTTTATAATAATGGTCTCATACAATATTTGTCCTTTTGTGATTGACTTATTTCATTCAGCATGATGACCTCCAGATTCATCCATGTTGTGAGATATTTCATAGATTCATCATTGTTCTTCATTGTTGCATAGTATTCCATTGTGTGTATGTACCATAATTTGTTTCTCTATTCATCTGTTGATGGGCACTTAGGTTGTTTACATCTTTTTGCTATTATGAATAATGCTGCAATGAGCATGAGTGTGAATATGTCTATTCTTGTGACGGCTCTTATTTCTCTAGGATATATTCCTAGGAGTGGGATTGCAGGATCATATGGTATTTCTATTTCTAGCTTTTTAAGGAAGTGTCATATAGTTTTCTAAAATGGTTGTACCATTTTTTAATTCCCATCAGCAGTGCATAAGAGTTCCAACCTCCCTGCAACCTCTCCAACATTTATTATTTTCTGATTTTTGATTAGTGCCAGTAATGTCGGAATGAGGAATGAGATGGTATCTCATTGTAGTTTTGATTTGCATTTCTCTAATGGCTAGTGATTGAGAGCATTTCCTCATGTGTCTGTTAGCCTCCTGAGTGTCTTCCTTCATGAAGTGTCTGTTCATATCCTTTGCCCATTTTTTACTTGGATTATTTGTCTTTTTGTTGTAGAGGTGTTGAATGTTCCTATAGATTTTAGAGATTAGACCTTTGTTGGTACTATCATAGCCAATTTTTTCCCCAGTCTGTAGGTTCTCTTTTTACTCTTTTGTTGAAAGCTTTTAATGAGCATAAGTGTTTAATTTTTAGAAGATCCCAGTTACCTAGCTTATCTTTTGGTTTTTAAGTATTGTTAGTTATGGTTTGTATTCTATTTATGCCATATATTAGAGACCCTAGCTTGACCCTATTTTTTCTTCCATGATCTTCATAGTTTTTGTTTTTATACTTAGGTCTTTGATCCATTTTGAATTAGTTTTTGTGTATGGTGTGAAGTATGGGTCTTGTTTCTTTCTTTTCTTTTCTTTTTTTTTTTAACAAACGGACATCCAGTTTTGCCAGTACTGTTTGTTAAAAAGAGTATTTTTTTTCTCATTTAATGGACTTTGGGTCTTTGTAAAATATCAGGTGGCTGTAGGTAGACGGATTTACCTTTGGGTTCTTGATTCTGTTCCATTGGTCAGTGTGTATGTCATTGTACCAGTACCAGGCTGTTTTGACTACTCTAGCTGTATATTTGGTTCTGAAGTCAGGTAGGGTGAGGCCTCCTATTTTGTTCTTTGTCTTCAATAACGCTTTACTTATCCAGGGCCTCTTTTCTTTCCATATAAATTTAATGATTAGTTTTTCAATCTCATTAAATAATGCCATTGGTATTTGGATTGCGATTGCATTGTATTTGTAGATTGTTTTGGGTAGAATTGACATTTTTACAAAAGTTTTTCTACCTGTCCATGAGCATGGTATGTTCTTCTGTTTATGTAGGTCTCTTTTGGTTTCTTGCAGTGGTGTTTTGTAATTTTGTTTGTATAGGTCTTTTACGACCCTGGTTAGATTTATTCCTAAGTATTTATTTTTTTAAGGGCTATTACAAATGGTGGTGCTTTCCTACCTACCTAACTAACACAAACTGAGGTAGAAA
>NW_004444160.1:3321785-3323450 GCF_000243295.1 Trichechus manatus latirostris
AACCCTAAAGACTCCACAAGAAAACTACTGGAACTAATAGAAAAATTCAGCAGAGTAGCAGGATACAAGATCAACATAGAAAAATGCATTGGATTCCTATACACCACTAAACAGAATATTAGTCTTAACTCACTTTAATATATTGTCTCACATGGTAGCTATGATTACAAACTCCTAGAATGGTGGTTGAAATATTAAGCTGAATGTTAGAAACTTGTAATATTTTGAAAACAAAAACTTTTAAGTATGTCAGAATTCTGGAAGCTCTTTAATTGTTAACATACTATTTATGTTAATAACATTTACTCTTTATTTAAGAACTAATAAAGGCTTTACATTTACTGGCTGTATGACAAAATATCTCTCTGAACTTCAGTTTCAAATAAAATTCCTATAACTATAGCCTAGGGTTTTGTAAAGATTAAATGATATAGTGTATTAACAGCTAACATTCAATTAATTCACATCAAAATAATCTTAATGGTTGGTAAATAGTTGCTGCCTTTAGGGCTAATTAATCCTTTCCCAAATGTACCCTTGGCACTCTACACTGCTACCAGTAAAAAAAAAAAATACAAAAAACAAAGAAAGAAAGCATCATTTGCCATTGAGTTTATTCCAACTCACAACAACCCCATATGCCTTTATGTGCACAGTAGAACTGACTTTTATGGCTGTGACGTTTCTGAAGTAGATCTCCAGGCCTTTCTTCCATGTTTCCTCTGGGTGGGTTTGAACCACCAATCTTTTTTTCTTCCTCTCTTATTAACATAAACTCACTGTCCCTGAAGGTTCTTGTCTAATCTTTCAAGTTACTGTTGTTGATTTAATCCCATGTAGATAGTTCTTAAAAGAGCATAATGCTCAAGGCAAGCTTTTTTTACTAGTTAAGCTAAACCATTGTTTGATTTTAAGATGACTTCAGGGATATTTTTGCTTTAAGGTTTAAACATTATCTTATGGCAAACTTTCAAGGGTTCATCTACCCTCCATGGCTCCAGAAAGTCTAGAATCCATGATAATTTGAAATTCTGTTCTTCATTTTGCCCCTTTTGATCAGGATTCTTCTATGGAATCTTTGATTAAAATGTTCAGTAATGGTAGCTGGGCACCATCCAGTTCTTCCAGTCTCATGGCAAAGGAGGCAGTTGTTCCCTGAGGCAATTAACCACACATTCCGTATCCTCCTCTTATTCCTGACTCTCGTTCTTCCTCTATTGTTCCAGGTGAATAGAGACCAATTGTTGTGACTTGGATGGCTGCTTATAAGCTTTTAAGATCCCAGACACTACACAATGAACTAGGAGGTAGAACAGAAGCCCTAGACATGTTATTAGGCCAGTTAACTGGGCTGTCTCATGAAACCATGACACTAAACTTCCAAATGTTTTCATTAACAGTGGGATACTTAATTGCTTGTACCACCCAGGGACTCCTCTATCTCCCTACCTTCCCACAATCCACTACCTAATGGGAAAATGTCTGGCAAGTCAAAAAGCTTCTAAGATCCTGCACCAGAACTGGAGCCAACCTCACTCTTGATTAATTTTTGCCCATGTCTTACTGACAAATATTTTGATTGTGAAACTGGATGCATATGCAAAGAACCCAGTGCAGAATTGAGAACACAGATAATACGTAAGAAATGGTGGTTACAATGGTATT
>NW_004444160.1:3325301-3326402 GCF_000243295.1 Trichechus manatus latirostris
TTGTTCTTTATCATTGCATAGTATTCCATTGTGTGAATATACCATAATTTCTTTATCCATTCATCCATTGATGGGCACCTAGGTTGTTTCCATCTTTTTGCTATTGTGAACAGTGCTGCAATGAACATGGTTGTGCATATATCTATTAGTGTGATGGCTCCTATTTCTCTAGGATATATTCCAAGGAGTGGGATTGCTGTATCATATGGTACTTCTATTTCTAGCTTTTTATGGAAGCGCCAAATCGATTTCCAAAGTGGCTGTACCATTTTACAACCCCACCAACAGTGTATAAGTGTTCCAGTCTCTCCACAACCTCTCTAGCATTTTTTATTTTGTGTTTTTTGGATTAATGGTAGCCTTGTTGGGGTGAGATGGTATCTCATTGTAGTTTTGATCTGCATTTCCCTAATGGCTATTAGTGGCATATTTTCATGTGTCTGTTAGCTGCCTGAATGTCTTCTTTGGTGAAGTGTCTATTCATATCCTTTGCCCATTTTTTAATTGAGTTATTTGTAAATAAGTCATATTAGTATTATCTTAACAGCTTTATTAAAATATAATTCACTTACCATAAAAGACATCCTTTTGACAGTACAATTCAGTGGTCTTTAGTATATTCAGAGAGTTGTGCAACCATTACCACTATCTATTTACAAAAGTTTTTCATCACCCCATATAGAAATACAGAATCCCTTAAGCAATAACTCCCAATTCCTTACTCTCCTCAGGCCCTGAAAACCATTAATACACTTTGTCTTTATGCGTTGTCTATTCTGCATATTTTATATAAGCAGGATCATACAATATTTGCCCTACTGTGCATGAAGTGTTTCACTTAACATAATGTTTTCCAGGTTCATCCATGTGGTAGCATATATCAAAATGTTATTCCTTTTTAAAGCTGAACAATATTTCATTACATGGATATAGCACATTTCATTTATCATTTCACCAGAGTTATTTCCACTTTTTGGCTATTTGTTGTTGCTAGTTGTAGTCAAGTTGATTCTGACTCATAGCGACCCCATGTACAACAGAACAAAACATAGCCTGGTCCTGAGTCATTCTCACAATAGTTGTTATGTTTGAGCCCGTTGT
>NW_004444160.1:3327629-3336653 GCF_000243295.1 Trichechus manatus latirostris
TGATGTCCTTGATGTCATCCCACAGCTTGTCTGGTCTTCAGTCATTAGTGTTCAGTGTGTCACATCTATTCTTCAGATGGTGCAGTACGATTAATTATTTTGTGTGTGGCCCTTCTAGCCATGGTCTTGTAACTTCCCACCTATGTGATTGGGGAGGACTATGTGATAGGACTATGTAATCCAAGGGGATTGGTCAGTTTTGCCTTATAAGAAGGCCAATTCCAGAGCAGAGAGGAGGAGCTCACTGCCACCAAGGAAGGAGAGACCAGCAGGAGAGACCCAGCAGCAGACACCCGGCAGCAGGAGACAGTATGGTGGGCTTCCCAGCCCACGGAGGGAGAAAGCTGAGTGTCTTTGGGCAGAGACTGAGGGCCAGGGAGAGGCGTGCTTATGAGCGCAGCTGGGGAGAGGCTCTCCTGATGGAAGAACTGTATCTTGAGTGTTCTTGAGCCTGAATTGTAACTGTTATACTTCCCTAATAAACCCCATAATTGTGAGTATGGTCTATGAGTTCTGTGTGATCATTGCAATGAATTATCAAACCCAGTAGAGAGTGCTGTGGGAGGGACCATTGATGTCAGAATTAGTAAAGATAGCAGAGAGAAGAGGTTTGTCTGGATTCCATCTCATGGGAGTCAGCCTTGTGCTGTTGATCTTGATTCTCCTTCCCCCTTGTGGGGTTGGAGGAGGTCAGACAACTCCCCCATGCCATTTTTATGGATTGTCTCTCAATTCAGGTGGGATATACTCATGGTTATACTTTGGCTCTCGTGGACTTGTTTTAATATCTTCGGCTTCAACTTAAACTTGCATATGAGCAATTGATAGGCTGTTCCGTGGTTGGCCCCTGGCCTTGTTCTGACTGATGATATTGAGCTTCTCCATTGTCTCTTTCCACAGATGTAGTTGATTTGATTTCTGTGTATTCCATCTGGCAAGGTCTACGTTTATAGTAGCCGTTTATGTTGAAAAAAAAGTATTTCCAATGAATAAGTCATTGGTCTTGCAAAATTCTCTCATGTGATCTCCGGCATACTTTCTATCCCCAAGGTCATATTTTCCAACTACAAGTCCTTCTTCTTTGTTTCCAGCTTCGGCATTCCAATCACCAATAATTATTAATGCATCTTAATTGCCTGTTTGATCAATTTCAGACTGCAGAAGTTGGTAAAAGTCTTCAATTTCTTCATCTTTGGCATTAGTAGTTGATATATAAATTTGAATAATAGTCATATTAACTAGTTTTCCTTATAGGCATATGGATATTATCTTATCACTAACAGCATTATACTTCAGGATAGATTTTTAAATGTTCTTTTTGATGATGAAGGTGACGCCAATCCTCTTCAATTTGTCGTTCTGGCAAAGTAGATCACATGATTGTCTAATTCAAAATGACCAATATCAGTCCATTTCAGCTCACTAATGCCTAGGATATCAATCTTTATGTGTTCCATTTCATTTTTGACGACTTCCAATTTTCCTAGATTCATACTTCGTACATTCCATATTCCTATTATTAAAGGATGTTTGCGGTTGTTTCTTCTCATTTTAAGTCTTGCCACATCAGCAGATGAAGGTCCCGAAGGCTTTACTCCATCTATGTCATTAAGGGTAACTCTACTTTGAGGAGCCAGCTCTTCCCAGTTGTATTTTGAGTGCTTTCCAACCTGAGGAGCTCATCTTCCAGCAATATATTAGGCAATGTTCCAATGCTATTCATAAGGTTTTCACTGGCCATTTTTTTGGGGAGTTAACTTCCAGGTCCTTCTTCTAGTCTGTCTTAATCTGAAAGCTCTGCTGAAACTTGTCAACCATGGGTGACCCTGCTGGTATTTGAAATACAGGTGGCATAGCTTTCAGCATCACAGCAACAGGCAAGCCACCACAGTATAACAAGCTGACAGATAAGTGGTGGCTATTAAGAATAATAATAAAAATTTATATTAGAATATTGTACACACATGCTATAAACATCCATGTACATATATGTGGAAATAAGTTTTTTATTCATTTAAGTAAATACCTAAGAGTGCAATTGTTGGGTCATATGGTACTCTACGTTTAACTCTTAGAGAAATTGCCAAACTGTTTTTTAAAGAAGATGCACCATTTTACATTCTCAATATCCATATATGAGTGTCCCAATATCTCCATATCCTTGCTAACACTTGTCTTTTCGATTATAGCAATCCTAGCGGTTTGAAGTGGTATCTCATTGTGGTTTTGATTTGCATATCCCCTGTGGCACAATGGTTAAGAGCTCAGCTGCTTACAGAATGGTTCAAAGTTCAAACCCACCAGCCTCTCCAGGGGAGAAAAGAACTGGCGATCTGCTCCCATGAAGATTACAGAGATCACAGCCTAGGAAACCCTATGGGACAGTTCTACTCTGTCCCATAGAGTCACTGTAAGTAGGAATTGACTCAACTGCACACAACAGTAAATATTGATTTTAAGCATATTTTCCTGTGTTGATTTCTTTAGTTATGTATACATGGTTTCCTATAATGCTGTGGACATATTTATAATAGCGGATTTAACCTCTTTGTCATGTAATCCAACATATAGACTCCCTAAAGGAGAGTTCTAATTGACTGATTTTTTTTTCCCTGTGTAAGGGCCAATACTTTCCAATTTCCCTTCATGTTTTCAAATTTATTTGTGAAAACTGAACATTTAATGTAATAAAATGTGGCAGCTCTGGAAATCAGATTCTTCCCTTCTCTAGGATTTTTGACTGTTGTTGTTTGTATAATGACTTTCCTAGACTATTTCTGTAAACTCTATTTTCTATTGTGCGTGGCCAGTGAAATCTCTGCTCAGTTAGCTTAGTGGCCCACTAATGATTGGGCAGAGTTTCTGATGAATAAATCATTGGATTGCAGAATTCTATCATGCAATCTCTGGTTTCATATCTATCACCAAGTCCTTATTTTCCAATTACTAATTTTTCTTCTTTGTTTCCAACTTTCTCATTCTAATCACCAGTAATTATCAATATATCTTGATGAAACATTCCATTGATTTAGACTGCAGCAAGTCATAAATATCTTTAATTTCTTTATCTTTGGTATTCGTGGTTGGTGGATAAATTTGAATAGTCATATTAATTGGTCTTCCTTGTAGGCACATGGATAATAACTTAACATTGATCACTTGTACTTCAGGATAGATCTTGAAATGTTCTTTTTAATGATGAATGCAATGCCATTCCTCTTTAATTTGTTGTTCCTGTCATAATAGGCCATATGATTGTCCAATTCCAAATGGCCAAGTCCAGTCCATTTCATCTCAGTAACACCTAGAATACTGATGTTCAAGTGTTCCATTTCATTTTTGATGACTTTGATTTTTCATTGATTATAACTTTATGCATTACATGTTCCAGTTACTAATGGATGTTTGCTGTTGTTACTTATTTTTCACATCAGCAAATGAAGGTCCCTAAGACTTTACTGCAACTGCGTCATTAAGGTCAACTCTACTTTGAGGAGGCAGCTCTTCCCCCATCATATTTTGAGTGCTTTACAACCTAAGGAACTCATTTTCCAAAACTATACCTGATAATATTCTCTTGTGATCCATAAAATTTTCGTTGGCTAATTTTCAGAAGTAGATTGCAAGGCCTTTCTTCCTAGCCTGCCTTAATCAGGAAATTCTGCTGAAACCTGTCCACCATGGGTGATCCTGGTGGTATTTGAAATAAAAGTGGCATATCTTTCAGCATCATAACAACATGCAAGCCACCAAAGAGAACAATTGATGATTATTCACATGAACCTCACCAGGTGGATTACACAGAAATCAAATCTACTACCTCTGTGAAAAGATACAATGGAAAAGCTCAATATCACCAGTCAAGACAAACCCAGGGACTAAGGAGGAACCAACCAGCAATTGTTCATATGCATGTTCAATTTGAAGCTGAAGAAAATCAAAGCAAGACCACAAAAGCCAAAGTATGACCTTGAATTTAGAGACCATCTTAAGAATAGATTTGATGCACTGAACACTAATGACGAAGATCAAATGAGTTGCGGGATGACATTAAGGACATCATACATGAAGAAAGTGAAAAGTCATTAAAAAGCCAGGAAAGAAAGAAAAGACCAAAATGTATGTCAGGAAAGGTTCTGAAACTTGCCCTTAAGCACAGGGTAGCTAAAGCAAATGGAAGAAATAATATGGTACAATGGCTGAAATGGAGACTTCAAAGGGTAGCGCAAGAAGAAAAGGTAACATACTACGATGAAATGTGCAAGGACCTGGAGTTAGAAAACCAAAAGGGAAGAACACAATCAGCATTGTTCAACCTGAAAGAACTAAAGATAATTCAAGCCTTGAGTTGCCTTACTCAAGGATTCTATTGGCAAAGAATTGAATGACCCAGGAAGCATCAGAAGAAAATGGTAAGAATACACAGAGTCACTGTACCAAAAATAATTCGTTGATGTTCAACCATTTTGAGGTAGCATATGATCAAGAACTGATGATACTGAAGAAATAAGTTCAAACTGCACCAAAGGCATTGGCAAAAAGCAAGGCTCAGAGAATTGAAGGAATACCAATTGAGATGCTTCATTCCATGGATGGAACGCTGGAAGTTCTTACTCATTTATGTCAAGAAATTTGAAAGACAGCTACCTGGCCAACAGTCTATTGGAAGAGATCCATATTTGCATTCATTCTAAAGAAAGGTGATTGCTGGGTACACAGGTGTGTTACAATCCCTTTCACTGTCTTCCTAGCTATTAATGGACATAATAGCTACTAATGGACACAAGGGGCCCTGCTGGTGTAGTGCTTAAGCATTTGGCTGCTAACTAAAAGGTCTGCAGTTCTCATCCACCAGCTGCTCCTTGGAAGCCTTATGGGGCAGTTTTACTTTGTCCTATAGGGTCGCTATGAGTTGGAAACGACTTGATGGCAATTTTTTTTTTTAACGGACACAAGGTAAAGTATGTGCATTAGAGGGAGATGATTGCCCTCTAAAGAAACCCAGAACTCTGTTAAGCTATTTTAGTGGGGTAAAGCAGGAAGGAATGCTTCAGATGCCAGTAAATCTAGAATAGCCATCAGGAGATAGTAACCTACCCTAAATAGGGGCAATGAATTATGTTCATTATCTGCAGGGCGCTTTCTACTTTTACTACCCCTTTTTAGCTTTTATTACCCCTTTCATTATTCCTTTATCCTATTTGCTCTCTGTACATGCTGTTGGCACATAGACATGGCTGTCCTGTTAGTATGTTAACCCCTGAAGAGAGGGTATCTGGTGTTCTTCTCCCATGGCATGAAGTGGAGTGTGCATGGATGTGATACAACATGGCATCTGGGACGGGAGCCTAACTTTGGGGAACTATGTTTGATGAGAATGGTTGTTGTTCTACTCATCTCTGTCCTGTTTATTCTGTGAGTAACAAATGCCTGTTGACTACACCATTAGAACCGCGTCTGGTCTGTGCTGTGCTCCAAGTGATCTTCACTAAAAATTTGTGAATATTGCACATTGCCGCGATCAAATGGAATGTGGAAATTATCAGACAACTGTTGCTGACATTTTCCCAACAAATGGTCTGGTGATAGGACTTTTCTCATTGAGTGATCGCTGAATTAGGTTAAATAATAATAATCACTATGAATGGGACTTTTCTAGGCAGCTGCTGAACAGGTCAAATAGTGAAAATTCTTTGGGAATGAGGCTTTTGATGAGCTCCAATCCCCTTCAGTCCACTCCATTGGCTCTTCAGCTGCTATTTTCAAGGCTACTGTGGAGGTGGGGAGAGGGGGATGGCAATAGAACCATTAAAATGCCACAAAATTTGTTGTTCCATCCAAGATACAGCCATTTTTCTTAAATAAATATTTTAAAAATTGTTCCATGGCTTTGGTTAATTTCCAGAGCTCTGAAAAAGTTAATTTTGACTATATTTACCAAGGTTGTCATTGCTTTTATAAACAAATGGGTTTTCAGAGTTCCTTACTCCACCATTCTGGAAATCTCACCTCCAAGCCGTGTTATTTTGTGTCCTTTTATACAGTAACTAATTATTCATTCATATCCAAGCATTTGAATGCTACTTGTTTTTATAATATAAACTACAATGCATTCTAATATTTATTATTTTCTAATATTTCTTTTCAGATGTCCAATATTTCTAATGCTATTTTGAACAATTCTTTCCGGACAAGATGTGGCTTATCGTTCGGTTGCCTTATATTGAATATATTCCATCACACTTTCTGAGATTTCCCATTTGTTGCCATTTAAAATTATCTTTTCAGTTGACATTTAGCTTCTTGGAAATTATTGTGCTATGTCAGATTTATTAAGAAAAAGCTTTTCTTTCCACATTAAATATGAAACAAATCTACAATATAGGAATACTTGTAATTTGATTTTAAAATACTTTTATACACGTACAGCCTCATTATTTTACACTGCTATTTACGAGTGAATCTCATTTTCCAATACTGTGGTATGTCTAATTAGATTCATAAAAGCTTACAGCTTTCATGCCATTTCTCTCCTATAATCATTGCCAAATGCTTCAAAAATCTTTTAGAGAAGAATGATGTGTGTGTGTTTAATGTTATATGTGTTTAGTCTATTGGTATAGCGAAATTTTTTACAAGCAAGATGAATCAATGATGGAGTGAAAAAAACAGCTCTTATTTTTCCCCTTGTGGTTTACCTAAATCATATGCTTTGAACAATTTCCCTCACTGTCTATTGTAGCAGCTCAGTGTTCTTCGTGGTGTTTCTCCATATTATCCTTCTTTAGGTATATAAAATTTCTATGAGATCAAAAAAAAAAATCTGTCATCATATAATTTATAAAAACTTTTAAAAGAATCTCCAGTATTTGGACAGTTCAAAAGAACCCTGGATAATGGAAACTAACTGAACTAACAAATGGGGGAAAAGTGACTATCTTGGCTTCCTATGATGTTAGTAATCTAATTATAATACTTTTAGATATGAATGATTGACAAGAAAGACATCTAGGAACTTTGAAAACTTTTTTCTGGTATATCCATACACATTTAAGGAAATCTCTGCATCTGTTAACTTTTTTTTGCTACTTCTTCGTATTTCTGCCTGTTCTCATGCTATCAGAAATGTTTTATCTGCTATCTGTGAAAATTAGTGCCCTCAAGAGTATAAAAATTGCAGTATGCTTTACATTTTAGCTTTTTCTTCCAATTGTTATGAATTACTATATTACTTTGTTTTATCCTGGCATATTATCTTTCAGAGTCCAAGCTCTTTGGATTCACACTGATTTACACAGCTATTTCAGCTACTCTAAGGTACCAACTATGATATCTTTCCGGTACCCACTAGTTATAGCAGGTTGTTGTCATGGTTAAATGAGTTTATATGCATATGATACTTAGAACAGTACCTTTTAGTAATTTTAATAATAATAATAATCCTCTCCCTGCTGTTTGGTTTCTTAAGCTTTTATTTTAGATAAACATGTTATTTTAGGACATTTATTTTTATTCATAAAACCAGTCCAACATACGGTACAGAGAATACTGAAGTATATAGATATTTTAAATTGTCTGAACATATTATCTCAAATAATTCGCTCCTTGCCCTCTCTGCCACAACCCAAGCTTGAAGGGAGCCCCCAAAGACTCTGGCTTCAGAAACATAGCACTTGATATAACCCACTGTCTCACTCAACAAGACTACTTTCTGTCAGACATAAGCCTATCAACCAAAAACCTCAACTATTTTCTACTCAAGAGGTGAAAATGTCTGCCATTTCATAACATTGCCTTCAGATAGGGGTGATAGTTTACTTCTGTATTTATTTATTTATTCTGTATTTATTTAGGAGTGCCAAGGCCAGTGTTCTGGAATATGTCAGTCCTTATCACTATTTCTCTTGAGTGGCTTAGAACCTATTCATGCTAATAGTGTCTGATGACTTGTTCTAATAGCTGGGTATTGTGGATATTGCTATGTGCCATGCAGATCCACCCAACCTGACTCCCCCCAGAATCAAAGAACTTATCCAACCTCTCTCATCCATGCCAGGTGTATTGTTTGCTGATTGCTCACAGCTGAGTCACTCCATAGGCATTGCTAAAGTGGGGTACAATTTGGAATTCACTCCGTGTAGAAAACCTGTAGAACCAGAAAAGATTAGTGCCTGGGGTGCCTCTGGGGACTTATTGGCAGGAATTAAAAGAACTTTTTGACACTTGCCTGAGCAGGGCAGAGGCCTAGGGCCAGAGAGAGGTGCATCTGTGAGAACAGCTGAAAAGAGGCTGCCCTGAAAGAAGAGCTGTATCCCTGAGTATTCCTGAACCTGAATTGTAACCTGTTGCTTCCCTAATAAACCCCATAATCGTGAATATAGCCTGTGAGTTCTGTGTGGTTATTGCAGTGAATTATCAAACTCAACAGAGAAGTAGAGAGTGCCCTGGGAGAGACAGTTGGTGTCAGAATTAGTAAAGATGGTGGAGAGAGGAGGCATGTCTGACCTCTGCCTCTTAGGAATCAGCCTTGGGCTATTGATCTTGATTCTTCTTTCCCTTTGTGAAGAGAAAGGAGGTCAGATGCTGCCCCCAAGCCATTTTTACAACTCCTGAACTCATTCTATGAAGAGAGCATAACCCCGATACCAAAGCCAAGCAAAGACACCACAAAAAAAGAAAATTACCCACCAATATCCCTCATAAAAGTAGAGGCAAAAATCCTCAACAAAATTCTAGCCGATAGAATTCAACACCATATCAAAAAAATAATACACCATGATCAAGAGGGATTCATAGCAGGTATGCAGGGATGGTTCAACATTAGAAAATTAATCAACATAATGCACCACAGAAGTAAAAGAACCACATGATCTTATCAATTGATGCAGAAAAGATATTTGACAAAGTCCAACATACATTCCTGATAAAAACTTTCAGCAAAATAGTAATAGAAGGAAAATGCCTTGACATAATAAAGGACATGTATACAAAGCCAACAGTCAACATCATTCTAAAGAGAGAGAG
>NW_004444160.1:3337135-3350497 GCF_000243295.1 Trichechus manatus latirostris
AAAAAAAATTATCATGCTCAAGGATAGGAAGACTCAACATTGTGAAAATGTCAATTCTACCCAAAGTGATCTACAGATATAATGCAATCCTGATCCAAATTCCAACGCATTTTTTACCTAGATGGAGATACAAACCACCAACTTTACATGGAAAGGAAAGAGGCCCTGAATAAGAATTACTGAAGAAGAAGAACAAAGTAGGAGTCCTCACACTACCTGATTTTAGAACCTATTATACAGTCACAGTAGTCAAGACAGCCTGGTACTGATACAACAACAGACACATAGACCAATAGAGCAGAACTGAGAACCCAGATGTAAATCCATACATCTCTGAGCAGGTGATATTTGACAAAGACTCAAAGTCCATTAAATGTGGGAAAATACAGTCTCTTTAACAAATAGTGCTGGCATAACTGGATATTCATCTGTAAAAAAATGAAACAGACCCGTATCTCATGCCATACACAAAAACTAACTCAAAATGGATCAAACACCTAAACATAAAATCTAAAAAGATAAAGATCATGGAAGAAAAAATAGGGATGACACTAGGCACCCTAATACATAGCAGAAATAGGATACAAAATGTATCCAATACACAAACACCAGAAGAGAAACTAGATAACTGGAAGCTCTTAAAAATCAAACACTTATGCTCATCAAAAGAATTCTCCAAAAGAGTAAAAAGAGAACCTGCAGAGCAGAAAAATTTTTTTGGCTATGACATATCTGATAAGGGTCTAGGCTCTAAACTCCACAAGATACTACAACATCTCAACAACAAAAAGCAAATAATCCAATTAAAAAATGGGCAAAGGATATGAACAGACACTTCACCAAAGATGACATTCAGACAACCAACAGACACCTGAGGAAATGCTTGAGATCATTAGCCATTAGAGAAATGCAAATCAAAACTACACTGAGATACCATCTTACCCCGACAATACTGGCACCATCCAAAAAACACAAAATAACAAATGTTGGAGAGGTTGTGGGGAAACTGGAACTCTTACGCACTGCTGGTGGGAATGTAAAATGGTAAAACCACTTTGGAAAACTATATGGCACTTCCTTAAAAAATTAGAAATAGAAATACCATATGATTCAGGAATCTCACTTCTAAGAACATACCCTAGAGAAATAAGAACCATCACATGAATAGACATATGCACTTCCATGTTCGTTGCAGCATTATTCACAATAGCAAAAAAAGATGGAAACAACCTAAATGCCCATCAACAGATGAATGGATGAACAAATTATGGTACATACACACAATGGAATAGTATGCAACAATAAAGAACAATGATGAATCGGCAGAACAACTCACTACATGGATGAATCTGGAGGGCATTATGCTGAGTGAAATAAGTCAGTCACAAAAAGACAAATATTGTATGAGACCATTATTATGAGAACTCAATAAAAGGTTTAAACGCAGTAAAAAGCATTATTTGATGGTTACAAGGGTGGGGAGGGAGGGCCAGGAGAAATCAGTAACTAGATAGTAAACAAGTGTCAACTTCGGTGAAGGAGAGGACAACACACAATATAGGGGAAGTCAGCACAACTGGACTAAAGCAAAAGCATAGAAGTTTCCTAGACACATACAAACACTTTGAGGGACTGAGAAGCTGGGGCTGGGACCTGGGGACCATAGTCTTAGGGGACATCTAGGTCATAGGCATAACATAGTTCATAAAGAAAATATTCTACACCTCACTTTGGTGAGTATCTTCTGGGGTCTTAAAAGCTTGCAAGAGGCAATCTAAGATACATCTATTGGTCCCATCCCACCTGGAACAAAGGAGAATGAAAAAAAAAAAAACAAAGACACAAGGAAAATGTTATCCTAAAAACTAAACAACCACTTGAACCAGAGACTCCACCAGCCTGAGACTAGAAGAACTAGATGGTACCAGGCTACCACCAGCAACCACCCTGACAAGGATCACAACAGTCTCAGACAGAGTGGGAGAAAAATGTAGAACAGAATTCAAATTCACGGAAAAAGACCAGACTTTCTGGTCTAACAGAGACTGGAGGAACCCTGGAAACTATGGCCCCTGGAGGCTCTGGTAACCCAGAACTGAAACCATTCCCTAAGTCCACTTTTCAGACAAAGATTAGACAGCCTATAAAACAAAAAATAATACATGAGGAACGTACTTTCTAGTTCAGTCAAATATATGAGACAAAATGGGCAGCTCCTGCCCAAAAGGAGGACAAGAAGGTATGAAAGGACAGGAACTGGTCGAATGGACACAGGGAATCTTAGGTGGAAAGGAGGAGTGTGCTGTCACATTGTGGGGATTGCAACCAATATCACAAAAAAAAGTGTATAAATTTTTGAAAGAAATTTATGTGAACTGTAAACTTTCACCTAAAGCACAATTAAAAAAAAAGAAAGAAAGGAATGAAATGCATAAACAGCGACACTAATGACTGAAGACCAGACAAGTTGTGGGATGACATCAAGGACATCATACATGAAGAAAGCAAGAGGTCATAAAAAGGACAAGAAAGACAAAAAAGATCAAAACGGATGTCAGAAGAGACTCTGAAACATGATCTCAAAATAGAGTAGCTAAAGCAAAAGGAAAAAATGAAGTAAAAGAGCTGAACAGATTACAATGGGCAGTGCAAGAACACAAAGTACAGTATTATAATGAAAAGTGCAAATACCTGGAGTTAGAAAATCAAAAGGGAAGAACATGCTCATCATTTCTCAAGCTGAAAGAACTGAAGAAAAAATTCAAGCATAGAGTTACAGTACTGAAGGATTCTACGGGCAAAATATTAAACTAACGTGTGGTTTAAATTCAAGAAAGGTGTGTGTTAGGGTTGTATTCTTTCACCATATTTAATCTGTATGCTGAGCAAATAATCTGAGAAGCTGGACTGTATGAAGAAGAACTTGTCATCAGGATTGGAGGAAGACTCATTAACCTGCAATATGCAGATGATTCAACCTTGCTTGCTGAAAGCGAAGAGGACTTGAAACACTTCCTGATGTAGATCAAAGACTTAACATAAAGAATACAAAAATCCTTGAAACTGGACCAATAAGCAACATCATGATAAATGCAGAAATTATTGAAGCTGTAAAGGATTTCATTTTACTTGGATCCACAATCAACACCCATGGAAGCAGCAGTCAAGAAATTGAACAACATATTTTTTGGGAAATCTGCTGCAACTGAACTCTTCAAGGTGTTAAAAAGCAATGATGTCACCTTGGGCACTAAGGTGCACCTGACCCAAGCCATGGTGTTTTCAATCACCTCACGTGCACGTGAAAGCTGTGCAATGAATAAGGAAGACTGAAGAAGACTCGATGACTTTGAATTATGGTGTTGGTGAAGAATATTGAATATACCATGGACTGTCAAAAAAAAAAGAACAAATCTGTCTTGGAAGAAGTACAGCCAGAATGCTCATTAGAAGATAGGATGATAAGACTTCATCTCACATACTTTGGACATGTTATCAGGAGAGATCAGTCCCTGGAGAAGGACGTCACGTTTGATAAAGTAGAAGGTCAGCAAAGAAGACGAAGACCCTTGTGATGGTTAAGGTTTAGTATCAACTTGTCTGAGCCATGATTTCCAGTAGTTTGGCAGTTATGATGTAGTTTTGCAGTCGTATGATGTTGGATCACTTCCATGATGAGATTTGTTATAATGTGATCATCTCCATGATGGGATCTGCTGTGAGTAGCCAATCAGTTGAAAGGGAGTTTCTTGGGAATGTGGTCTGCATTGAATATAAGCGGACATTATGGCAAGGCTCACAGGCTTTTACTCTCTCTGGATCCTGCAGCTGGCTCCCATTCGTGACCTCTAATTCTTGGAACTTGAGCTGACAGCTTACTTGTGATCTTTCCTGCCGATCTTGGGATTCGTTGATCTTTGCAGCCTGTGAGCAGGAGCCATGGTATCTGATCTGCTAATCTTGGCTTGGCCAGCCCCTTGAGGCTACATGAATCAGGAGAAGTCTCCAGTGTGACTCACATACATGAGACATTCCAGCCTCTGCAACCACGTGAGCCACTTCCTTGATATAAATCTCTCTCTAGATACATTTATACGCTTTACTGGTTTTGCTTCTCTAGAGCCTAAGACAACCCTCAATGAGATGGATTGACACAGTGGCTGTAACAATGGGCTCAAGCATAACAACGATTGTGAGGAAGATGGAGGACGGAGCAATGTTTGATTCTGTTGTACATAAGGTTGCTATGAGTGGGAACCAACTAGATGGCACTTAACAACAACAATGACAACAAATTTCCAGAGAAGAATGTCATGCGACTGCTCTGTGAACTCCTATGGTTGTTAAGTGAAACTAACCAACAAAACACCCATATCACTATGTAGTAGCTATCTTACCTCATTAAGCACTAATCAGAATTTTGTTAGCTTGTTTCAAAGGTAACCTTAACCCAAAAAGCTTGTCTCTATGGTTTCTTCCCAAAGAGCCTTAAAACAAAACTTGTAAGCCACCAATCAATGTAATGTCATTAAGTAGGTAACTAGTCAACAAAGGTCTGTAGCCAATTTTTATTAAGGTCCCACTTTGTTATCTTGCCTTTGACAATGATGTATCTTTATGTCCTTCTGTAATAGTATATTAGAGACCTCCTGATTGTGATTTCGGTGGATTCTGTTAGTCTCTTGTGCCAGGTGCTCACTGGCAGATCCCTCATTGCAATGATTGTCTTTGTCTTGCCTTAATAAAAATCTCTTTTGATTAAAGTTCAGTCTAGGGTCTCTTCCCCCCATGACAAATTCTCCCTGTTGAAAATTAGGGAAGAGGCTCCTTCCTCCCCTGTTCTTTCAGAATTCACTTTAGATTACTTACAATTGTAAATTCTTTCTCTGTCTCTTTAAAAAGTATGTAACTCAAGGATGCTTCCTCAAGGATCTGGGAGCCTTCTCTTTTAAATGTAATTATTAAAGAAGAGCACACCCTTACTTTCCAGTTTCCTGGAAGGAGATTAACATAACTTCAGGTATCTTGCCATATAGATACTAGAAAAATTATCAATTTTGATAATTCCTTGAACACATGAATGTAAGAAGTCGTATACTCTCAGCTATATAAAGGATCAGATTCCTTTCTCTCTTTGCAATCTCTTTAGTGGATTGCCTGGGATACATCAAATTCTGGTTTAATGTTTATTCAATAATAAAACTTTTCTTTCTCTTCTATTTTTGTGGAGAGGTTTTTGGGGTTAGGAGTAGATTTCGTTTTTAGTAATTTTTTTCCCAACACATGCCACAGCTGTAGATCATAAGCTCTGCAGGTAACAGTATCAAGTATTTAGAGGAGTATTTAGAGCTGCATGGACAAGGAGAAATAACAAAGACAAACAGAATAAGTATGCATTTGTGTACCACTTTCTAATAAAGTAATAGCCCTAATTTGGTTAGTGAGAAACAATGATGGAGAAATAGAAGGTATTTGGCAGAAAACATAAGGGTATTGAAAAATCTGCCTCTACCTAATGCCAAAACATCTGTTAATTTAGAATAAAATGATGTCATCCAAATAATCCTGTCTAGCAAGGACTGCAAAAACTGTTATAGGTATACTGCTAAAAGTGTCTAATTACCCCCAGAGATTTGGCAAAGTTTACTAAACTGTTTGCTTTCACTGTAGTGTAAAGACAAATAGTTTTCCTTTTAAAAGACTGTGAGGGTAAAATCCATTTGAGTATGTGTGTGTGTATGAGAGAGAAAGAGGAAGAGGGGGAAAGAGAGAGAGAGAGAGGAATTTAAAACAAATTATGATTGAGAACTATAATTCCAAATTCCAAGATGCTTGTATACAAATTGTCTATTCTGTAGTAAATATCAGAATCAACTGAATTGTTTTTATTGAATCAACTACATTTTTCAGGAATCAAATAAACTACATCTGTGGAAAGAGACGATGGAAAAGCTCAATATCATCAATCAGAACAAGGCCAGGGGCGGACTGTGGATCAGACCATCAACTACTCCCATGCAAGTTCAAGCTGAAACTGAAGAAAATTAGAACAAGTCAACCAGAGTCAAAGTACGAACCTGCGTGTATCCCACCTGAATTTAAAGATCATTTCAAAAATAGATTTGATGCATTGAACACTAATGACTGAAGACCAGATGAGTTGTGGAATGACATCAAGGACATCATACATGAAGAAAGAAAGAGGTCATTAAAAAGACAGGAGAGAAAGAAAAGACCTAAATGGACGTCAGAAGAGACTCTGAAACTTGCTTTTGAACGTCGAGTAGCTAAAGCAAAAGGTAAAAATGATGAAGTAAAAGAGCTGAACAGAAGATTCTAAAGGGCGGCTCAAGAAGACAAAGGAAAGTATTATGATGACATGTGTAAAGACCTGAAGATAGAAAACCAAAAGGGAAGAACACATTCAGCATTTCTCAA
This sequence comes from Trichechus manatus latirostris, assembly GCF_000243295.1. Taxonomy (NCBI): domain Eukaryota; kingdom Metazoa; phylum Chordata; class Mammalia; order Sirenia; family Trichechidae; genus Trichechus; species Trichechus manatus. The sequence goes on from NW_004444160.1 coordinate 3,343,574, forward strand.
GCTGAAAGAACTGAAGAAAAAATTCAAGCCATGAGTTGCAATACTGAAGGATTCCAAGGGGAAAATATTAAACAATGCAGGAAGCATCAAAAGTAGATGCAGGGAATACATACAGTCACTATACCGACAAGAATTGGTTGACGTTCAACCATTTCAGAAGGTAACATATGATCAGGAACCGATAGTACTGAAGGAAGAAGTCCAAGCTGCACTGAAGGCATTGGCAAAAAACAAGGCTCCGGGAATTGACAGAATAGCAATCGAGATGTTTCAACAAACAGATGCAGTACTGGAAGTGCTTACTTGTCTATGCCAAGAAATTTGGAAGACAGTACCTGGCCAATCGAATGGAAGAGATCCATATTTATGCCTATTCCTAAGAAAGGTGATCCAGCTGAATACGTAAATTATTGAACAATATCATTAATATCATATTCAAGCAAAATTTTGCTGAAGATTATTCAAAAGCGGCTGCAGCAGTATATCAACAGGGAACTGCCAGAAATTCAAGCTGGATTTAGAAGAGGACTTGGAACCAGGGATATCATTGCTGATGTCAGATGGATCCTGGCTGAAAGCAGAGAATACTAGAAAGGTGTTTACCTGTGTTTTATTGACTATGCTAATGCATTAAACTGTGTGGATCATAACAAATTATGGATAATATTGCAGAAAATGGGAATTCTGGAACACTTAATTGTGCTCACCAGGAATCTGTACATGGATCAAGAGGCAGTTGTTCGAACAGAACAAGGGGACAGTGCATGGTTTAAAGTCAGAAAGTTGTGAGTCAGGGTTGTATCATTTCACCATACCCATTCAATCTGTATGCTGAGCAAATAATCTGAGAAGCTGGACTATACGAAGAAGAAAGGGGCATCAGGATTGGAGGAAGACTCATTAACAACCTGTCATATGCAGATGATACAACCTTGCTTGCTGAAAGCGAAGAGGACTTGAAGCACTTACCGATGAAGATCAAAGACCACAACCTTCAGTATGGATTACACCTCAACATAAAGAAGAAAAAAAAATCCTCACAAGTGGACCAATAAGCAACATCGTAAAGAACAGATAAAAGATTGAAATTGTCAAGAATTTCATTTTACTCGGATCCTCAATCAAAACCCATAGAAGCAGCAGTCAAGAAATCAAAAGAAACATTGCATTGGGCAAATAGGCTGCAAAATACCTCTTTAAAGTGTTGAAAAGCAAAGAAGTCACCTTGAAGACTAATGTACACCTGACCCAAGCCATGGTGTTTTCAATTGCCTTATATGCATGAGAAAGCTGGACAATGAATAAGGAAGACTGAATAATTGACACCTTTGAATTATGGTATTGGCAAAGAATATTGAGTAAACCATGGACTGCCAAAAGAACAAACAAATCTGTCTTAGAAGAAATACAAACAGAATGCTCCTTAGAAGCAAGGATGGCAAGACCATGTCTCACATTCTTTGGACATGTTTTCAGAAGGGATCAGTCCCGGGAGAAGGACATCATGCTTGGTAAAGTAGAGGGTCAGTGAAGAAGAGGAAGACCCTCAATGAGATGGATTGACACAGTGGCTGAAACAATGGGCTCAAGCATAGCAACAATTGTGAGGATGGCACAGGACCGGGCAGTGTTTCATTCTGTTGTGCATAGGGTCGCTATGAGTCAGAACCAATTCAACAGCACCTAACAACAACAACACATTTTTAATATATCAGTACAATGTGGATTCAGTCACAGAAATATGAAGACAGGAGTTAAAAAGTTTGTGCTTTGAGCCAGTGCATTTTCCCATATTCCTTTTAAAATAATGAGCTCAAATTTTATGGATACTTATTAAAAAAATGAAGCCTTCTTAAAACTTATTGCATTGCTGTTATTGTTGGGTACCATTGAGATACCCATGTGACAAAGTAGAACTGCCCCATAGAATTTCCTTGGCTGTAGTCTTTATGGAAGCAGACCACCAGGTCTTTCTCCCATGGATCTGCTGAATGGGTTCAAATCACCAACTTTTGGTTAGCAGCCAGGTACTTAAATGTTGTGCCACCATAGCTTCTTCAATTTATTGCATACTGTCTGTCTTAGTAAAGTCAAAAAATATTTTTTTCTTTCTTTGAATAATTTTCTCTGTATTACTACACCATCCCTTCCCCACAACCTAAGAGTTAAATTTTGCCTTTTACAAAATAGGCAGAAAGTTAAATTACACGTGTCTGAATGATAATTGCTGGCTGGATTAAGAGTAGGAGAAATTTATTTATGATCTCTCCCTCTCCCACCACACCATGTCTGACCTCTTCTCGAAGACTGTGTGGTAGGTAGTAAAGAGCAAAGCTGAAATGTTTTTGCATTTGACCTATTAGTTAAAGATTGAATAATGTATGATGGAGCTGTAACACCTGCTTGGTTTTTGTATCCCTAAAAAGAAAAGTACTTAATTCCCTTAAGCTTGTCATTTAAGTTTCTAATTATTTCCTCTGACAGATTAGATTTACCTTTCGAGATGAGATTCATTCTTATTAGTATTTGTCTTACTCCCTAAGGCTCATTAGTGTTCTTTCTCTTCCTTTATTTTTTTCTTAGGATGCTTCCAATCTCAGATCTTAAGTAGATTTATTTTGAAATGTTTTCTAGTCTACCACACAGATCATAAATAAAAATGTTTAAAGAAAACAGGTCTAACTAAATTCTGTGATGTCCCACTGTACTCTTCTATCACTTCCATTCCATCTCATGTTACACATTGACTTTCAAATATCAGGTTAGCACATATTACAGAAGTATTCTGTATCACAAAAATAGTGGTATTTTTGCCAACTGTTTTTCTAGATTCTATCAGAGAGAAAGGGTAAGAAAATAGAAGTGATGTCTATAAAGTGATGAAACATACGACTTTTGATTACCTGATCCCCAATTCTTAATATATGGGCAGTCCATGAAGCTTAAAGGGAGTAGCATTAGGAAAAATAAAAGATTATATGATACTCCACAAAGAACAGTAAAGACGTAACTTTTCCTTAAAGTGTTATGGGCAGAAGAGATGAGAGATGTATAAATTAAATACCTTAATCTTGGAGAATAATTTGGAAAAAATGGAGAGAAAATAGTATGTTCTTGCACCAACTGATCCTTGATGACAATTTCATCATTAATCTACATGGTCTTTAAACACATTTTTTCAAAGATACCTAGATAGATCAATTGCATTATGACTGGTTCACATTAAAAATTTTAGAGTCAAGCTTGTTGTGTTGTTGATAGTTGCTGTTGAGTCTAGGCCAACTCATAGTGACCCCATGTGTGCAGAATAGAACTGCTCCAAAGGTCACAAGGCTGTGACCTTTCGGAAGCAGATCTCCAGGCATGTCTTCTGAGGTGCATCTGGGCTATATCTATGTAATTTACAACCTACATTCTTTCACTAGAAATATTTTAAAAACTGAGGCTAAGGTAGATTTTTTTAGGTTCACATTATGTAGTTACAATGGAGTGCCTGGAGCTAACAGAAACTGCCTTGGTTTTGTCATTTGTTTAACACAAGAAAAGATAATTTTGAAAGTTAGAGGTCCCCCCCCAACCCCAGGATAAAGACTAAAAATCATCTTTAGGGCTAAGCTGCTCTTTTATTTTGAATAAAGCATTTAAATTTTTATTTTTGAGGCAAGTAACAGTTTTCTTAAGTAAAGTCAAAGTAGGCCAAATGCAGATTAATCGAACTGAGATGCTAAGAGTTCTGTTTTGTAGTGTAAATTGAGAGAATATGCAGAAAAACATTCTCCTTCGTATTTAGAGGAACCCTAACCCAACCCCATATGGGTTTAGAGTACCACATTGAGACTGGCAGTATGCCAGCCATGTTGAATAAACAAGGGGGCTGTGCCTGCCATCTTCAGTAATGTAGAGAGCTAATAGGTAATATAGGAGCTAACCTCTGCCTTTAGAGTATCTCCTTATTTAGGTATACTTCCGGTTCCGACTCAGTTAAAGAGAACAAGAGACTGAGGTCCTGGTCTTGGACCAGTTCATGCCCATGTGAACTGCACAGTACAAACGACCTTTTCCCCCAGATGACTTATTGACATCAGAGGCCAAAAACACACCCCCGACTATGCCCCAGACGTGGGCACAATGCCATCTTTGTGGCTCCCCTTTCAGACTGAACAGGCGCAGAAGACCTGATACCCCAAGAACGCTTCTTCAGGTCAAACCAATTAGCAAGCTGGCCCCACCTCGGGGTGTACCTGGGAACCCCAGACCAGATTTACTTCACCCATATAAACCCCTTGGGCTATTGTTCTGAGAGACACCTTGGTGACCGGAGTCCCGGTGTGCTCCTTTACTTGGCCAACTAAATAAAGCTGCTTCTTTCACCTTCATCTGCTCTGTGTGTCTTCCTAGCCTCGCCAAGCAGCCTAAAGTGTCAGGTTACACCATGCCTCTTTTTTTTTTTTTTTTTCACTTTTGGGAGATATGTTTGCCAATACATGAGATCAAAAATCACCCTAGACCAGACAATGATAGCAAACATTTACAGGTCTTCTCTTTTCTTCACCTCCTGCTGTTGGTTGTTCTGAGCAGGAACTTGATTGAGTTTTTTGCATTATTTCTTGTATTGGACAGCTAATTACAAGTACTGTGGACCATTGTGATTGTTTGTCAGGACTATGGGGCCAGGTATGGTTTATTAATCTTGAAATTGGGGTATCTTGAAAATAAATGGATTTTTCCACTGTCAATTAGCCAGGTTAAAGGTTAATACGAGATAAGAAAATAAGGCATCTCCAAGGATTGATGAGGAAAAGGCCTCCTCCCTCTCTTTGAGTGGGTAGAGGCATCTGCACCTGGGCTCTTAAGCAAGACGATTCTAAGAGCATTTTAAGTTAGGAAAGAGTGTGCTGATTTTTCACTCCTGTGCCAGGAAAGAAAGTCAGATTTATGCCTGTAGGTTCTAAAATAGACATATGTAGTAGTAGTTGAGTTATATCCTTTGTGCTTATTTTCATCCTCCCACAAAGCCTTCAATCTTATTAAAAATTATAGTATGATCTCAGCTGTGTTAAATAAAAGTGAGGTTGTTAAAGAAAAATTGCCCCAAACGTGGTCTGGGATAGAAGTATTTTGTGTGTGACTGCGATGGTTAAGGTTGTCTGTCAACTTGGCTAGGCCATGATTCTCAGTGGTTTGTCAGTTGTGATGTAATTTGGCAGTGATATGATGATGTGATCACTTCCATGATGAGATTTGATATAATGTGATCACTTCCATGATGAGATTTGATATAATGTGATCACCTCCATGATGGGATCTGCTGTGAGTAGCCAATCAGTTGGAAGGGAGTTTCCTTGTGCTTGTGGCCTGCATTGAATATAAGTGGACATTCTGGCAAAGCTTGTGGGTTTTTGCTTACTCTGGATCCTACAGCTGGCTCCTGTTCATCTGACCTCTGGTTCTTGGGACTTGAGCTAGCAGCTTACCTGCCATCTTGTCTGCCGATTTTGGGATTCATTGATCTTCACAGCCTGTGAGCAAGAGCCCTGCTGTCTGACCTGCCGATCTTGGGTTTGCCAGCCCCTGCAGCTACGTGAATCCGGAGAGGCGTCTATCTTGACCCATGGACTTCGTCCATTTCAGCCTCTATAATTACATGAGCCATTTCCTTGATGTAAATCTCTCCGTATATATTTATGGAAACCTTGGTGGCATAGTGGTTAAGAGCTACGGCTGCTAACCAAGAGGTTGGCAGTTTAAATTCGCTAGGTGCTCCTTGGAAACGCTGTGAGACAGTTCTACTCTGTCCTATAGGGTTACTATGAATCAGAATCAATTCGATGGCAACGGGTTTGGTATATATATGATTTACTGATTTTGCTTCTCTAGAGAACCCAGCATAAGATAGTGACATAATTCATGTCTCTCAGGGAACAATTTAGCCTTCCTATCAACTCAGTAGCAATGGGTTTGGTTTTGATTTTGGAATAAAAAATGCATAAGCAATTTATTGACAGACGAGTATGCAGGAGCTAGCCGATACCTAGAGCCAACAGCATCTCTTCTCAATTCCATGTTCAGTGACTTCATGTTGGTAGTATGAAATTGGTCATGGTGAGAGTATTTACATCACCAAAATCAGTAAACTAAAACCCAGACTTCGCAGCACCCTGACTCCTCACCTCCCAGAGCTGGTTGTTAAAACTTTCAGCAGACCACTGAAAAAAATATTAACATCTTGAGAGAAGTTACTTCTCCATTCACTTAATTGATTGTCAGCTTACTCTCAGTGAAGAGCCTAATGGTCTTTCACCAGTCATTTTCTTCTAATCACTCTTTTTTTTCTATAGATGTCTCTATCAAAATAGCAGTCTTTGAATTGGCCTGATTTGGCCTCTTTCCATGAAGTAAATTTGAAATAACATCTTGATAAGTTCTCTTAACTAAATTTCATGCTATGCAAAAAAAAAAAAAAAAAGTTTTCTGTTTTGGAGGCATACCAGGTGATGAGAATAAAGTGAAGTTCTAAAGCAGTGGTCAAAAACTCAAGATAGCTATAACCAGCCAAATACTGGTCTCCTGAGAGTCATTGGCACAGAAACAACAGAGTGGCAACAAACCAGGGACTGGAGAAGAACCATAAAGCCATAATCTGAAAAAGTTGCAGAATAACTGTGAGACACAATGGAAGATGGTGGTGGTGACTCCTGATATTTCCTTTATAGAAAACAGTATAACCCTACTTTGTTGTGATAACTGTTATACATAGGAACGTTTAGAAAACCTAGATATTTTCTCTTTTGAATTGTGTGCACCCATTGAGGGTTTTTTTTTTTCAATTTTATTGTGGCGAAATATATATAACACAAAATTTGCCATTTTGCCAGTTTTTTTTTTTTAATATTTTATTGTACTTCAGTGAAGGCTTACAGAACA
>NW_004444160.1:3359140-3407535 GCF_000243295.1 Trichechus manatus latirostris
CCTTGTTCTGTTCAAATGACTGCGTCTTGATCTATGTACAGGTTCCTCATGAGCACAATTAAGTGTTCTGGAATTCCCATTTTTCACAATATTATCCATAATTTGTTATGATCCACACAGTCAAATGCCCTTACATAGTCAATAAAACACAGGTAAACATCTTTCTGGTATTCTCTGTTTTCAGCCAGAATCTATCTGACATCAGCAATGATATCCCTCGTTTCACACCCTCTTCTGAATCTTGCTTGGATTTCTGGCAGTTCCCTGTCAATGTACTGCTGCAGTCGCTTTTGAATGATCTTCAGAAAAATTTTACTTGCTTGTAATGTTAATGATATTGCTCGAGAAGTGAAGTATTATAATGAAATGTGCAAAGACCTGGAGTTAGAAAACCAAAGGGAGGAACACACTCAGCATTTCTCAAGTTGAAAGAACTGAAGAAAAAATTCAAGCCTCAAGTTGCAATATTGAAGGATTTTATGGGAAAAATATTAAATAACAGGAAGCATCAAAAGAAGACAGAAGGAATGCATACAGTCACTATACCAAAAAGAATTGTTGAAGTTCAACCATTTCAGAACGTAGCATATGATCAGGAACCAATGGTACTGAAGGAAGAGGTCCAAGCTGCATTGAAGGCATTGGCAAAAAACAAGGCTACAAGAATTGATGGAATACCAATTGAGATGTTTCAACAAACGGATGCAGCACTGGAAGTGCTTACTTGTGTATGCCAAGAAATTTGGAAGACAGCTACCTGGTAAACCAACTGGAAGAGATCCATATTTATGCCTATTCCAAAGAAAGGTGATCGAACCAAATGTGGAAATTATCAAACAATATCATTAATGCCAATATTAACTGTAACCAAATTGAATGATCTAAGTACTATGCTTGTACATGTTTCATTTATTAATCATTTATTATATCAAAGACAAAACTTAGTCCAAGACAAAATTAACAAAAACTTTTTATTCATAAACTTGTGGTGAGGGAACCTATCTGCCTTCATTTTTGTTTCAGCAAAGGTTTAAGGGTATTAGGAGGATATGTTTTATAGAGTAAAATGAGGAAATTCTGAGATTATCTCTGACTGGCAAGTGTTCTATTAAGGTGAGTTTTTTCTGAAGTGGGGAAGACTTCCTAAATGGTCTTCAAATACATTTGGCTGTCCTAGGCTGGCTGTAAGGGAGCAAGTGAGCAGTTTGGAGACATTACAAAAGAAGACAGATTGTTTAATGTGAAAGGTGGACGGTTTAGTGTGACCAGCCATATCCTGGAAAAAGTGGGGGTTGATGAGGTGCTTTTTAGTAGTCAAATGGTTCCCATGGACCTTAGGGTGGTGAGGGTGGCTGCCTGCCATGGCAAGCCATTTTCTTCTCTCTCTCTTTTCCCTCCCTGTAAACATATAATAAAGGTACTTTAGTATACATAGTTATCATTGAAAGGTTTATTTTTCAGATTTATGTCTTCCTTTTACAGGGAGCCCTGGTGGTGTAGCTGTTAACAGCTTGGCTGCTAAGAAAAAGGTCAGCAGTTTGAATCCACCAGCTGCTCCTTGGAAACCCTATGGGGGTAATTCTACCCTGTCCTTTTAGGGCTGCTATGAGTAGGAATAGACTCGATGGCAATGGGTTTTGTTTTGTTTTTTGTTTTTAACAAGGAATACAAAATATTTAAGTGTTATTTTTCTGTACATATCTACTAGTCTTGGTTTTACCTTCCAGACAGAGGGAACAGCAAGTGCAAAGGCCCTCAGAAGAAATAACTAGATCAAAGTTCAATGTGGGAAGAGTAGTGAAAGCATGTAGAAGGCAATATAAAAAGTAGGCTACTTAACGCCAGATTTTGTAGAGCCTTGCAGGCCATAGTAAGTGTTTGTGTTTTCTTCTGGATACAATATGGATCTATTTGATGGTTTAGAGCAGGAGAATGAAATAATTTGATTTGTTTTCAAAAGATCACTCTGGCTGTTTTTTGGTAAATAGATACACAGAGGCAAAAGGGGAAGTAGGGAGATAAATGAAATCAACATCTATGTATATTAGGTCATGTATTACATCAAATGTATGGCTTATTTATGATCTAATAAATATAAATGAAATTGAAATAGAAATGTATTAAACAATTTTATTATGATTAGATATTTAAAACAATATTTACAAAGGAACTTTTTAACTATTTCTTTTCTAAGAAGAAAAAATTGGAGTTCCTTGAATACTGGCAAAGCTGATATTCTCACTCCTTCCCTCCTCCCCACGCACCCCTTTACACACACACACACACACACACACACACACACACACACTGCAGCATTGTTGTAAGACAGTGGTTCTCAATTTGAATATATACCATTATCAAGAGGAAAAACAAACCAATCCGTTGTCCTCTAGCTATTCTGACTCATAGCGACCCTAGAGGACTGAGTAGTAGTAAGGTCTTCTAGGAGTGGCTGGTGGACTCGAACTGCCAACCATTTGGTTAGCAGCCATTGCTCTTAACCGCTGCACCACTAGGGCTCTAAGTCAAGAGGAGGGCTTGTTAAAACACAGATTTGTTAGGTCCTAACTGCATATTTTTGAATTCTGAAGGTCTGGGTAACCAAAACAAAACAAAACCCACTGCCATCTAGTCAATTCTGACTCATAGCGACCCTATAGGACAGAGTAGAACTGCTCCATAGGGTTTCCAAGGAGCAGCTGTTGCATTCAAACTGCCAACCTTTTGGTTAGCAAACTGAGCTCTTAACCTCTGCACCACCAGGGCTCCTTAGGTCTGTTAAGAAAAAAAATCCCGTTGCCGTCAAGTCTATTCCAACTTATAGTGACCCTATAGGACAGAGTAGAACTGCCCATTAGGGTTTTCAAGGAGTAGCTGGTAGACTTGAACTGCCAACCTTTTGGTTAGCAGCTGAATGCTTAACCACTGTGCAACCAGGGCTCCCCAGGTCTGGGTTAACCAAAAACCCAAACCAAACTTCTTGCTCTCAAATCAATTCTGACTCATAGTGATCCTATAGGACAGAATAGAACTGCATCCCCATAGGGTTTCAGGGAGCGGTTCGGGGATTGGAACTAGCCGACCTTTTCGTTAGCAGCCAAGCTCTTAGCCACTGTGCCACCAGGTCTGGATTTATGACCAAACAAAACCCACTGCTGTCAGTCGATTCGGACTCACAGTGACCCTATAGGACAGAGTAGGGCTGCCCCATAGGGTTTTCAAGGAGCACCTGGTGGATTTGAACTGCCGACCTTCTGGTTAGCATCCAAACTCTTAACCACTACTCTACCAAGGTTTCCTGGTCTGGTTTAGGGCTCTATAATTAGCCATTCTAACAAGGTTGCAGGTAATGTGTGGCTACTAACGTTTGTTTCTCAAACCACATCAGCTGGTATCACCCAAACCCTTGAATATACAGTGAAACCTGTGAGAGCCTGAACTGACTGCCTTGTTTTTCCGGGTCTCACAAGTTTTCTGCCTTTGACAGCATGCAAACTTACCACTTTTCTATTACTCTGTGATAGTGGAAATATTTGAGTTTTCCTTCTCTGAGAGGTTTCTGCCTTACTCAGGTTCCAGCTTCTGCAGGTTTTACTGTATATGCATGGGAAGGGGCTATATGTTTGTGGTTTGAAAAAGTTACCTCTCCTAATCTGCTATTACTTGCCCAAGAGAATTATTGCTCCTGTTGATAAATCATGCCATTGAACTGAATTTACACCTATTCCTGATCTAGTGAAGAATATCTGATCACCTTTTTTATATCATGTCATTCACAGAAAGAAAAAAGAGGAAATCTTTTTTTTTTTTTTTTTTGTAGCATGGCCCCAGCTTAACAGCTTAACATAAATTGGCAACATGTTTGAAATAAACTCATCAACTTTTATGAAGTTCAGGTTGGAAGGAGAATTAGGTCATTAGTCTTTTTTCAACAGACTATAAATATTTACAATTCCCATGTTTGTCTACTCAAGTATTTCTAGTGCAGCTTTAGTCAGTGGGAGTGTTTTCTTTCTCTCACTTATCTCCTTTATTCTTTTGATTAGTATATGCATTAATTAGAATATTGGCTCTTTTGTTCTAACAGTGTCCTAATAACATTGACTTAACCTGGTGCTTCTCAAGCATTAATGTGCATAACAATCACTGGGGGTCTGCATTAAATTGCAGATTCTAATTCAGTGAGTGTATGAATGGGCATGAAATTCTGTGTTTTTAACCCGCTCCCATATGATGCCTGTGGTGCTCGTCCTTGGACCAAGTAAGGGTTTATGTAACCTGCTTTATTTCTCTCTCATGTAAAAAATCCAAGCTGGTAGGAGGCCCAGGGAATAGAGCAACTCTGCCTTACAATATGATGCAGAGATTCAAGTTCCATTTGCTCCATCATTCCCCATGAGGAAGCTCTCATCACCATGGTTGAAACCGGCTCACTATCACCATAACCAAAAACCAAACCTGTTGCCATCGAATCAATTCCGACTCATAGAGACCCTATGAGACAGAGTAGAACTGCCCCCATAGGATTTCCAAGGGCATAATCTTTATGGAAGGTGCACAGGTGATGCAGTGGTTAAAGTGCTTGGCTGCTAACCAAAAGGTCACGGTTCGAACCCACCAGCTGCTCAGCAGGAGAAAGATGAGGCAGTCTGCTTCCGTAAATATTTACAGCGTTGGAAACCCCATGGAGCAGTTCCACTCTGTCCTATAGAGTCACTGTGAGTTGGAATCGACTCAGTGGCAGTGGGTTTGTTTGGTTTGGAATCTTTATGGAAGCGGATTGCCACATCTTTCTCCCGCGGAGTGGCTGGTGGGTTCCAACTGCCTACCTTTCAGTTAGCAGCCAAGTGCTTTAACCACTGTGGCACCAGGACTCCTTCACCATCACCATACTAGCCAGGAAATGGGACAAAGTAGAGTGGAGGGTACATAGCTTCTTTTTAAAGGAACAACACAATGGCCAAATTTAAGCCCTCAGCAACATCTAACTGCAAGTGAGACTAGGAAATGAAGTCTTTAGCTTGACAAACTTGTGCCCAATTAAAATGTGAGGAGCTCTATTACAAAAATACAAGGAGAATAGATGTTGGGGAGCAGTTAGTTATCTCTGCCACCATAAATAAACTCTCAATTTGTTTTTCACATGCCTTTCCTTTCCATATAAATTTGCTAAAGCGAACAGTTGAGACATTTTCAAAAATACACAATTATAGCAATGGAGAACAGATCAGTGGTTGCCAGGGGTTAGAGGTGGGGATAGAGTGTGACTATAAAAGGGGCAACCAAAGGGAGTTTTTAGGTTGATGGAAATTTTCTGTGCCCTGACTATGGTTATGATTACACAAATATATGCATGTGTTAAAATTCATAGACCTATACACACTCACGCACAAAAGATTTTATTCTGTTGATTTTGAAATTGAGAATTAAAAAGTTAAATTTAAAAAGAGTTCAATAGTTACAATTTATTAACTCAAGAACATAGTACAGACTGTGATTCATAAAGACTTACTTTGTCCCAGTCATGCTGCTAGACTCTACCTGCATTATCTCTTTTAATCCTTTCACCAAACCTAATATAGGAAAACTGAAGCTTATAGAAGCTAATTAACTTGCCTAAATCAAACAGCAGTAACCTGTTCCTCTCCCTGTTTTTCCCATTTTACCAAATGGTAATACCATACAGCCAGTCGTTCTAGTCAAAAATTCAGGTATCATCCTCTGTCCCTCAAGCCTACCATCCAATTCATCAGTTAGCCCTAGCAATGGAGTAAAACAGTGCTGGGTAGGGTGAGGCAGGGAGGAGTGAGTCAGGCTGAGGCATAGGAAGGAAGAAGCTTTAGGGCAGGTATAATCAATAATGAAGGCCATGTAGGAAAAGCATGGCAGGTCAGGAATGAGAATGGTCAGGCAGTATCAGATATGAAAACAAGTTGTGGCCCAAGGTAGAAACAGAGTGAGGCCACTGTGGTGTTGGTGAGGCTGAGTGTATAAGTGCATACTGTCTATAAAATGCTACTATCTTCATGGGATAATACCACTTAAAGGTCTACAGAGTTGTTTCCTTAATGTACATCATTTGGAAAGGATACAATATTTCCATAATGCCACTATCATCATCATATCAAATAAAGAAAAATAAAGCCAATGTATTGGCTTTCGGCTCACCAGTACATTTGTGATACTCACCAGTGTTATCTTCCATCTATAACTACTCAACGCCATCAATTGTTTACTCTCAAAATTACAATGCCTTTAGATTTCCCTGTGATTTCTGTTTAATATCAGGTAGAAGTGGAAAGGAGAGGAAGCATAAGCAAGCATTAAAAGCTCTGAAACCTTTAAACTGATTCCATGGACTCATTCGTTAGTAGGTTTGGACTCTGTTTAATAGTGCATGTTATCTGATCAACATTCATCAACAAATGTTTTTTTGAGCAACAGTGCCAGTTACTATCACTTTTCTAGGTATTTAAAGATGACCTGGGTGCCCTTTGATGACTGACATAAACATGGATAAAGGACCTAATGAAATTAGTCCTGAAGGCTTGAAGATAGAAAGTTATGAGCAAGCTGTGAATATTGAGACGGGAAGGGGATTGATGCCTAGCCCAGAAGTAAACAGAGCTCTGGAGTCTACTCTTCTCTCTTACCAGTATAGGTATGGAGATAAGGGGAGGAAGGGCATTACACTTAGAGAAAGCCCAAATGGCTTTCGTGCAGTGAGCTCAAGTACCCTGAAATAAGAAAATACTCAGGGTATTTGTAGCATGAAATGAAACTCTTCATTTCAATTTACAAAATTTTATAGAGCCTTCAAGATGTGATAGGAACAGTGAAAGACACAACATAAATAAATTATACTACCTGCCCTCAATATGTTTTCTGCTAGTGAGAGTATACATATGCCATATTCAATCTTCCAACACAGTGAGAGAAGATAACTGGGAAGCAAATCTGTAGCTAGCTATTAGAATTTGAGGCATTTGGAACTCTTCTAGAGGTATCCTCTCATCTAAAAACGATACTATGATTAGAGAAAGATCTAAACCTAGAAACTCAGAATTAATCATATGCAAATAAAAGGTACAAGATTCTGGAAAATTAGGTCTTAAGCACAAACCCTTAAAGTCCTCCTCTGTCAATGCCCTACTTAATCTAAATATTCAAGCATATTAAAAAGAAATAAAAATTGCTTCACTCCTAGGTGTAATGAAGAGAGAGGATCTCAACTAGAAACTGAAATCTTTGGTTTTTCATGGAGACAGTTCAGGTGAGAACCCAGTAGTGGTGTATCTGATCTGTTTGCTGTGTGTGTCCCTAATATTAGTAGTGAAGGGAGATAGAGAACCAGACCCTGGAAGGAAAACTAACTCATTTGGCAGTACTTGAAGCAAAACCAGATGATACAATGGCTATTTAGGTAGTCAGGTGAGTCAATTCACTTGAAGTGCATCCCACAGGCCCAAGTGGTGCCAAACCTCCAAGCACTTGGTGAAACAGGTAAGCTGAGTGCCCTCTTGCTCAGAGTTGCTCCTACACAGAGGATTCCCCCATCCACAAGCCATGGTGGCACAGTGGTTAAGCACACAGCTGCTAACCAAAAGGTTAGGAGTTTGAATCCACCAGTCGCTCCTTGAAAACCCAACAGGGCAGTTCTACTCTGTCCTGTAGGGTTGCTATGAGTTGGAATCAACTCAACGGCAATGGGTTTGGTTGTTGGTTTTAATCCACTGGCCTTTCAGTTACCTAACTATAAAGAGGTTCGTTCCTTTCTGCTCACTACTACAGTTCTAATAATGTCAGGGAGACCACAGAAGCATGATTTACCAATGTACTCATAGAACAGACATGTAAGGGCTATACTGATAAATCTGACATAAATTAATATAAATGAACACAGCACCAACAACAATAACAACAGTAAAACTATGAAAATTGTCAGGGACTTTGGAAACTGCAAGGAATGAGTTAAAGACAAACAGTCAGCAGAGATAGCCCCTGGGGAAATAATAAAGATTTTTTTAAAATTAATTTTGGCTTTTATCTTTATTACTTCCTTCTTTGTACTCTCCTTGGTCTTACAAAGGTGTTCCTTTTCTAGGGTTTTGAGTTAAATATTTAACTCATTTAGTTTCTCTTTCTTGGTTTTTACAAATACACTGAAAGCTATAATTTTTTTATTGAGTACATATAAAATCATGAACATTATATATTTTTGGTGGGGTTTTCCTTTTATTTTTAAATAGAGTCTCTTTGCATTCCTATTAATGTTTTCTGCCTCAAATTCCATTTTTTCTGATATTGGTACTGGTACAATAGTTCCTTTTAGTTAGTATTTGCATGATCTTTCTTTTTTTGGTGATTTTATCCTAGTTATTTCCTTCCTAAGTAAAAAAATTGTTGGATTTTTAATCCAATCGTATCATATTTGTTTAAGACTGTGATGACTAATGTATTTGGATTTATTTTCTCTTTATCATCCTTTAAACGTTGCTTTAATTTTCTCCTTTCCTACATTCTATTGGCTTCACGGGGCCCTGGTGGCACAGTGGTTAAGCGTTTGGCTGCTAACCAAAAGACTGGCAGTTTGAATCCACCAGTCACTCCTTGGAAATCCTGTGGGGACAGTTCTACCCCACCCTATGGGGTTGCCATGACTCGGAAACAACTCGACGGCAACAAATTTGGTTTGGTTTTCTTTATAGGTTTGATAAATATATTTATGTATACTTTTTCTTCTGCTGCAGATTTTGGAGCTATAAATCGGATATACGTTATTTTAACTGTTACCTTGAAATGTGAAATGCATGTACTTAAATATACATATTTTTTAATACATTGTAAAATTAGTATTTTCTGACCTCCCCTGGAAGTAAACAGTACCTTTAAACTTTTTTTTTTTATGCGTTAGGTGAAAGTTTATAGCTCGAGTCAATTTCTCATACAAAAACTTGTACACGTATTGTTATGTGACATTATTTGCAATTCCCACTTTGTGACAGCACACTCTCCCTTTCCACCCCGGTTTTTTGTGTCCATTCAATCAGTTCCTGTCTCTTCCTGCCCTCTCATCCTGCCTCCAGACAGGAGCCATCCATTAGGTTTCGTGTATCTGCTTGAACTAAGAACCACAATCTTCCTGAGTATTATTTTATGTTTTATAGTCCAGTCTAATCTTTGTCTGAAGAGTGGGCTTCAGGAATGGTTTTAGTTCTGAGTTAACAGAGGGTCCGGGGGCCATGGCTTCGGGGGGTTCTTCCAGTCTCAGTCAGACCATTAAGTCTGGTCTTTTCACGTGAATTTGAGTTCTGCCATGCACTTTTCTCATGCTCCGTCAAGGACTCTCCATTGTGTTCCCTGTCAGGGTGGTCACTGATGGTAGCCAGGCATCATCTAGTTCTTCTGGTCTCAGGCTGATGGAGTCTCTGGTTAATGTGGCCCTTTTGTCTCTTGGGCTAATATTTTCTTTGTGTCTTTGGTGTTCTTCATTCTCCTTTGTTCCAACTGGGTTAGGACCAATTAATGTATCATAGATGGCTGCTCACAAACTTTTAAGACCCCAAACACCACTCAACAAAGTGAGATGCAGAACATTTTCTTAATAAACTTTGTTATGCTAATCGACCTAGATGTCTCCAGAAACCATGGTCCCCTCCCCCTAGCCCCAGCTACTCTGTCCCTGGAAGTGTTTGGTTGTATTCAGGAAACTTCTTAGCTTTTGGTGTAGTCCAGTTGTGCTGACATCCCCTGTATTGTATCTGTTCTTTCCTTCACCTAAGATGATTCTTATCTACTATCTAGTTAGTAAATAAACCTCAACATCCCTCCCCACACCTGTAACCATCAAAGAATGTTTTCTTCTGTGTTTAAACCTTTTCTTGAGTTCTTATAATAGTGGTGTCATACAATATTTGTCCTTTTGTGACTGACTAACTTCACTCAGCATCATGCCCTCCAGATTCATCCATGTCGTGAGATATTTTGCAGATAGATCGTTGTTCTTTATTGTTGCATAGTATTCCGTTGTGTGCATGTACCATAATTTGTTTATCCATTCATCGGTTCATGGGCACCTAGGTTGTTTCCATCTTTTTGCTATTGTGAACAGTGCTGCAATGAACATATATCTATTCATGTAATGGCTCTTATTTTTCTAGGATATATTCCAAGGAGTGGGATTGCTGGATCTTATGGTACTTCTATTTCCAGCTTTTTAAGGAAGTGTCAAATTGATTTCCAAAGAGGTTGTACCATTTTAAATTCCCACCAAGCAGTGCATAAGTGTTTCAGTCTCTCCACAACCTCTGCAACATTTATTATTTTGTGTTTTTTGGATTAGTGCCAGCCTTGTTGGGGTGAGATGGTATCGCATTGTAGTTTTGATTTGCATTTCTTTAATGGCTAATGATCGTGAACATGTCCTCATGTATCTGTTAGGTGCCTGAATGTCTTCTTTGGTGAAGTTTCTGTTCATATCATTTGCTCATTTTTTTCATTCGGTTATTAGTTTTATTCTTGTTGAGGTGTTGCAGTATCTTGTAGATTTTAGAGATTAGAACCTTGTCGGATATATTGTAGCCAAAATTTTTTTCCCAGTCTGTAGGTTCTCTTTTAACTCTTTTGGTGAAGTCTTTTGATGAGCATAGTGTTTGATTTTTAGGAGCTCCCAGTTATCTAGTTTCTCTTCTGGTGTTTGTACATTGTTAGTTATGGTTTACATACTGTTTATGCCATGTGTTAGGGCTTCTAGCATTGTCCCTATTTTTTCTTCCATGATCTTTATTGTTTTAGATTTTGTATTTAGGTCTTTGATCCATTTTGAGTTAGTTTTTGTACACTGTGTGAGGTATGTGTCTTCTTTTATTTTTTTGCAGATGGATATCCAGTTATGCCAGCACCATTCGTTAAAGAGACTGTCTCTTCCCCATTTAACCGACTTTGGGCCTTTGTCAAATATTAGCTGCTCATAGGTGGATGAATTTACTTTTGGGTTTTCAATTCTGTTCCATTGGTCTACGTATCTGTTGATGTACCAGTACCAGGCTGTTTTGACTACCGTGGTGTCATAATAGGTTCTAAAATCAAGTAGTGTGAGACATCCTCCTTTATACTTCTTCTTCAGTAATGCTTTAGTTAACCAGGGCCTCTTCCCTTTCCATATGAAATTAGTGATTTGTTTCTCCATCTCACTAAAAAATGTCATTGGAATTTGGATTGAGATTGCATTGTATCTGTATATCACTTTGGGTAGAATTGACATTTTCACAAAGTTGAGTCTTCCTATCCATAAGTAAGCTATGTTTTTCCACTTATGTAGGTCTCTTTTCGTTTCTTGCAGTAGTGTCTTGTAGTTTTCTTTGTATAGGTCTTTTACGTCTCTGGTTAGGGTTATTCCTAAGTATTTTATCTTCTTGGGGGCTATTGTAAATGGTATTGATTTGGTGATTTCCTTTTTGAAGTTTTCTTTGTTGGTGTAGAGGAATCCAACTGATTTCTGTATGTTTATCTTGTATCTTGATACTTTTCTGAAGTCTATTAGTTCCAGTAGTTTTCTTGTAGATTCTTTGAGGTTGTCTGTGTATAAGATCATATCATCTGTGAATAGGGATATTTTACTTCTTCCTTACCAATTTGGATGCCCTTTATTTCTTTTTCTAGCCTAATTGCTCTGGCTAGGACTTCCAGCACAATGTTGAATAAGAGTGATGATAAAGGGCATCCTTGTCTTGTTCCTGTTCTCAAGCGGAATGCTTTCAGACACTCTCCATTTAGAATGATATTGGCTGTTGGATTTGTATAAATGCCCTTTATTATGTTGAAGAACTCCCCTTCTATTTTGCTGAGAGTTTCTATCATGAATTGGTGTTGGATTTTGTCAAACGCCTTTTCTGCATCAATTGATAAGATCATGTGGTTCTTTTGTTTTATATATGTGATGGATTTCATTGATTGTTTTTCTAATATTGAACCATCCCTGCTTACTTGGTATGAATCACACTTGGTCATGATGAACTATTTTTTTGATATGTTGTTGAATTCTATTGGCTAGAATTTAGTTGAGGAATCTTACATCTATGTTCATGAGGGATATTGGTCTGTAATTTTCTTATTTTGTGGTGTCTTTACCTGGCTTTGGTATCAGGGTTATGTTGATCTCATAGAATGAGTTCGGGAGTATTCCATCTTTTCCAATGCACTGAAATACCTTTAGTAGTAGTGGTGTTAACTCTTCTCTGGAAGTTTGGTAGTATTCTCCAGTGAAGACATCAGGGTCAGGGATTTTTTTTGTTGGGATTTTTTTTTTTAATTGCCTCTTCTATCTCTTTTTTGTTATAGGTTTAGTTAGTTTTTCTACCTCGGTTTTGGTTAGTTTAGGTAGGTAGTGTGTTTCTAGAAATTTGTCCTTTTCCTCTAGGTTTTAAAATTTGTTGGAGTACAATTTTTCGAGTATTCTGTTACAATCCTTCTAATTTCAGTTGAGTCTATTTGATATCATCCATCTCATTTCTTTTTTGGGTTATTTGCTTCCTCTCCTGTTTTTCTTTTGTCAGTTTGGCTAATGGTTTATCAATTTTGTTGATCTTTTCAAAGAATCAGTTTTTGGTCTTGTTGACTCTTTCAATTGTTTTTCTGTTCTCTATTTCACTTATTTCTGCTCTAATCCTTATTATTTCCTTTCTTTTGGTGCCAGAGGTCTGCTTTTGCTGCTCTCTTTCTATTTGTTCAAGTTGTAGGGTTAATGTTTTGATGTTTGCCCTTTCTTCTTTTTTAGACGTTGCATTTATTGCTATAAATTAACCTCTGAGCACTGCTTTTGCTGTGTCCCAAAGGTTCTTTTAAGATGTGTTTTCATTCTCATTTGATTCTATGAAGTTCTTTATTCTGTCCTTGATTTCTTCTATAACCGAGTAGTTTTTGAGCAAGGTGTTGTTCAGTTTCCATATATTTGATTTTTTTTTCTTTGCTTTTTCTGTTATTGATTTCTATTTGAATGGCTTTATGGTCAGAAAAGATGCTTTGTAATATTTCAATGTTTTGGATTCTGTTAAGGTTTGCTTTGTGGCCTAATATGTGGTCTATTCTGGAGAATGTTCCATGTGCATTGGAAAAGAAGGTATAGTTGGATGCTGGTGGGTGGAGTCTTCTGTGTATGTCTGTGAGGTCAAGTTGGTTCATTGTGGCATTTAGATCTTCTGTGTCTTTCTTGAGCTTCTTTTTAGATGTTCTGTCCTTCTCCGAAAGTGGTGTGTTGAAGTCTCTTACTATTATTGTGCAGCTGTCTATTTCTCTTTTCAATGCTGTTAGAATTTGTTTTATGTATTTTGGAGCCCTGTCGTTGGGTGTGTATATATTTATTATGGTTATGTCCTCCTGATGTATAGACCCTTTAATCATTATATAGTGACCTTCCTTATCCTTAGTGGTGGATTTTGGTTTAAAGTATATTTTCAGAGATTAGTATTGATGCTGCTGCTCTTTTTTGGTTGTTGTTTGCTTGATACATTTTTGTCCAGCCTTTGAGTTTCAGTTTTCATCTTTGAGTATAATGTGTGTCTCTGTAGGCAGCATGTAGACAAATCCTGTTTTGTTTTGTTTTGTTTTGTTTTGTTTTTTTGTTTTAATCCATTCTGCCACTCTCTGTCTCTTTTTGGTGCTTTTAGTCCATTTACATTCAGTATAATTATTGATAGGTATGAGTTTAGTGCTGTCACTTTGATGTATTTATCTTTTGGTGTTGACAGTTTCTTTGTTCCAATTAATTTTCAGTGCTGAGTTGTTTTTATGTATTTTCTTTTCATCTTTTTCATTGTTGTTGATTTTGTATTTGCTGAGTCTATGTTTTTCTTGTTCTTTATTTTGATGTGTAGATTTGTTAGTTTCTTTTGTGGTTACCTTAAAATTTATCTCTATTTTGTAAGTTAAAACCAATCTTTTATTTCTCTATATTGCCTTTACTTCCTCACCATGTGAAAGTTCTATGACTACACTATTTAGTCCCTTTTTTTTTTGTTTTAGTGTTGTTGTCATTTACATACTGACCTCTCTGTTTCCCTATTTTCAGTGTTTTAGCTTTGACTTATTTTTGTGACTTCCCTATCTGAGTTGATATCTGGTTGTTCTGTCCTGTATTCTAGTCTTGGGTTGTTATCTGATATTGTTGGTTCTCTAGCTGGAGGACTCCCTTTACTATTTCTTGTAATTTTGGTTTGGTTTTTACAAATTCCCTTAACTTCTATTTATCTGGAAATGCCCTAATTTTGCCTTCATATTTGAGAAACAGGTTTGCTGGATATATAATTCTTGGCTGGCAATTTTTTTTTCCTTCAAGGCTTTATATATGTCATCCCATTGCCTTCTTGCCTGCATGGTTTCTTCTGAGTAATCAGAACTTAGTCTTATTGACTCTCCTTTGTAGGTGACTTTTTGTTTATCCCTAGCTGCTCTTAAATTCTCTCTTTACCTTTGGTTTTGGATAGTTTGATTATGATATGTCTTGGTGACCTTCTTTTGGGATCTACCCTGTGTGGAGTTCGATGAGCTTCTTGGATAGATATCTTCTCATCTTTCATGATACCAGGGAAGTTTTCTGCCAGCAAATCTTCAACAATTCTCTCTGTATTTTCTATTATCCCCCCCATTCTTGTACTCCAATCTCTCGTAGGTTATTCCTCTTTATAGTGTCCCACATAATTCTTAGGATTTCTTCTTTTCTTAAAATTCTTTTATCTGATTTTTCCTCAAATAAATTGCTGTCAAGTGTTGTATCTTCACTCTCACTAATTCTGACTTCCATTGCCTCAATTCTGTTCTTATGACTTTCTGTTGAGTTGTCTAATTCTGAAATTTTATTGTTAATCTTCTGAATTTCTATTTGCTGTCTCCCTATGGATTCTAGCAGCCTCTTAAATTTGTCATTCTTATCTTGTGAAGCTTTCCTAAATTCCTCTATTCCTTTGTCTGTGTTTCTTGGATTGGTCTGAGTTTTGCCTGATCTCCTTCCTGATCTCTTGAAGAGCTCTGTGTATTAATCTTTTGAATTCTACCTCCAGTAATTCCAAGACTTTCTCTTCTTCCAGAATGTTTCCTGGTTCTTTGTTTTGGTCACTTGCTGGGGCCATATTGATCTGCTTCTTTATGAGATTTGATATTGCCTGTTGTCTCTGTGCCATCAGTAAGTTATTTTATTTATTTATTGTATGTTTACTTACTATGTCCTAGCTTTTTGTTTTGTTTTGTGTTGTTTTGTTTTGATATCTCCAGATAGGCTGTGCATGTGAGCTACTTTGGTTATTGGTGACTTTGAAGCTCTCACATTCTGTCACCAGGTGGTTAGAGCTACTACTAGGTGTGTGAGCCTAGAAATCTATTTACTTTTCTTGTGTGGATTCAGCTCAGGTGTCCAGGTCATCAGTCACAGAGTATGTGGTGCAGACTCTCACCTACAGTCCTAGATGGGTAGGGCTACATAGGAGTGATTGGAGCAGGCACAGGTATCTTGCTGCAGCAGGGAGCTATGTGCTGAGCAAGGTAGGGTGCTCATGGCTGCCCCTAAATGCCTTGGTGGAAGACTTGACCCTGTCCCCTAGAGCATGTAGACGGGTGGTTTTTGCAGCTGGACTTCGGGCACCCAATGCTCTTGGCTGTAAGGACTGATAGACTCCACTTATTCTTGAACCCCTGTCATGGGTGGCTAGGTGGAATCAGTGAATCCACCAGTTCTCAGGCCCCTGATGTGGGTTACTGAGGACCCTGCTTAATGGGCAGGGTGGTGTCAAATATCACAAATCTGCCACTCCCCTTTGCCTGTTGCAGCTGAAAATAGGCTTCAGGTATATACCCTGTTGTTATATGCTAATGAGGGCCTACGCTGTTGAATCTGCCCACACAGATCTAGGCAGGGGTTAAGGGAGTTAGAAGTCCATGGACCCCTTTTACCTGTGCTTAGGTAAAGGGGCAGTTTGTTCCCTGAGTTCCAGGCTTAGGGGTTGTAGTGATTTTTTTAAAGCCATGAGACTGGTTTGGGCACTTCCAGAAAGTGCAGATGTTTTATACAAAAGTGGATACTTTCCATGATAAACGAAAATGGACAATTCTTTAAGAGAAGAAGTATTGAATCTTTATAAAAATCTGCTGTGTCTTGGGAGAGACTACCAAAAGGAGCAGACTTCTAAAAGATGTCTGAAGAATATTGTCCTTAAAAGTAAAGATATGAAGGACCCAGAAGATGAAAGAACTTATTGGAAGTGGTGAATTTGTAATGAAAGTGCTAGAAGTCTTATACTTTCTTAGGAAATACAGAGCTATGAAACTATGCTATTATTATGATGCCAACAAAACTAACTGATCGTTATTATTATAACTGTGGATGAAAATCAATGTCAGTTATTTATGTATACCAAATATTGTAAACTAATTATAACTCAAAATGGACAAGGTATACACATTGTGTAAAAAATACCTGAGCTGCCTTACTGAACTAAAATTAATAGATTTCAACTTTTTTTTCATACTGAGAGATTTATCAGCAATCCTTTATCCTCAATTTTATACTGAAATAGTAATTTAGCTACACAATGTTGCCATCTACTAATTATAAAATTACTGATGAGCACTCCATTTTGGAATGAAAATAGACTTAAAAAATATTTTTTTCAAACATGTAAAATTCTAGCCAGTTATTCATAGCTCATTTCTCCATTTTACTGACCCAAAAACCCTTTTCCATCTAGTAGATTCCAACTCATAGCAACCCTATAGGACAGAGTAGAACTGCCCCTTAGGGTTTCCAAGGAGTAGCTAGTGGATTCGAACTGCCGACCTTTTGGTTAGCAGCTTGAGTTCTTAACCACTGCAACACCAGCATACAATTAACTACGCAAAATAATTTCTTGCACGTTTATTTACCTTAACTTTTGAAGGAGTAATTATTTTTGACCCAATTTGGTGTGTTAATAGTACATATTTAAGGTTTTCTACAAACTAATAGCACCTGGTAACGATTTAAATTTAGTTATAGAAATAATTATACGTATGTTGTTACTGTTGTTAAGGGTCATTAAGTCTATTCCAATTCATAGTGACCTCATATGACAGAGTAGAACTGTCAGCATAGGGTTTTTTTCTTTGTTGTTTGTTTGTTTTTCCCTGCTATAATCTTTATGGAAGCAGATCGCCACGTCTTCCACCTCCTGAGCTGCTGGGTAAGTTCAAACCGCCAACCTGTTAGCAGTCAAGCGCACTTAAGGTATATGTATGTATGTATGTATTAAAAAAGGAGTCCCTGTGGTACAATGTTAAACACTCAGCTGATAACTGAAAGGTCAGCAGTGCAAACCCACCAGAAGCTCCGTGGGAGAAAAGGTCTAGCAATCTGCTCCCGTAAAGATCCCAAAACCCAAACCCATTGCTGTCAAGTTGATTCCAATTCTTAGTGACACTGTAGGACAGAGTAGAATTGCCCCATAGGGTTTGCAAGCCAGGCTGTCATTTCTATGGAAGCAGACTGCCTGATCTTTCTCCCCTGGAGTGGCTGGTTGGTTTGAACCGCCAACCTTTCAGTTAGCAGCTCAGCGCTTAAACATTGCACCACCAAGTCTCCTTCTGTAAAGATTACAGCCTAGGAAACCACATCAGGAAGTTATCCTCTGTCCTGTAGGGTCGCTCTGAGTAGGAATAACCAGCAAACAACGACTACATGGAGTGAGATTGACTTCTAACGTATAAATAGCCTTCCAGTGATTGGCATAAGATATAATATCTATTCAGTTATTTCCATTATTAATTTTACTGCTGGCTCCCTTCGCATTAAAACTAATCACCTCTTGTGCATTAACTAACTTTTTTTGATTAAAAAGTTATGAGAAAAAATAACATAAACTGCAATTGTTTTAAGCAATAAGTAACAAAAGTGTTGTCTTTCTCTCTTCCTCCCTCCCTCCTTCCCTCTCTCCCTTTCTTTTTCCCTCTCTCTCTCTTCTCCCTCTCTTTCTTTCTTTTTTCATTCTTTTTTGTCCTTATGGAAATTCTTCAGTATATTAAAGTACCTGATGAGTCCAACAGTCAATAAAACTATTTAACTTTACATAGCCAGGCTACTTAACACTTACTGAATCCGTACTCTGTTCCAGGTTACACTAAGCATTTGTCGTGCATTATGATATTTGATTTTCCCAATGACCTTATTATTTAGGTACTATTGTTACTGCTATTTTATTGATAAATAAATTAAAACTTACAGAAATTAAATTGTCCATAATTGAACAGTAATTGTTTTGACTCTAGCATTTACTTTACGTTTGTCGAACAAAGAATACTTTCCCCATACACAGCAGATATATTAAGAGCCTATGTCTATCAGTGTTTAGTCATTAGAAAAAACCACTAATGCATTATCAGAACAAATTATTAGAATTATCCATTTCTATAGAAATTGCTGAAAAAGTGAAGACATAGTAGAGGGATTAAAACACTAACTGTAATAGTCTGAAGTAGTGGCCTGAGCAGGAAGATAAGAGTTTTCAGAAAAGGCCCAGAGGTTATGTGTACCTGGCTGCCAAATTGTAGCCACGAAGGAGAAGCTCTCTGGAGAGGTTTTTGGACGTTATCATCTCTGAAGTAATGGTAGTAAAGTGCTTGGTGGTTTACCTGGGACCACTATTTGTGGGAGGGACCAAAAGTTGAGAAGACAAACAGGAAGATGGTACCATTGAGCACTTCTGTTTCTGTTTGATATCCTGTGTTATTTCCACAGCTTTTCAAAAGTATTGGCTTCTTCTTCATTCCTATTTCCAAATCTTATACAGGATTTCCTTTGAGACAACTAAAATCTGGAACATTTTGGAAGAAGATTCTGGAAAATATAGTACCATCTTCTTAGCCAAGTTGACATAGCTCAGTTCAGCAGCACAAGCCTTTTGAATAGTTTTACTTGAAATATCTGTTTGAGGAAGGACAATATCACAAGTTATTATTTTTTAATGTTTTCCTAAGCACAGATGTGATTCTGGGTGCTATAAGAAAAGTGTATTGAAGTGAGCCCCTTACCTAATGAATGAGTCTAAATGCTTGTACAACATATACATTTTAATGGTTTTTTATTTTCCTTTCCTCAATGCTTACATTATCTTTCTTGATATGATGAAAACTGTGTTGTTTGGAGAAACATTTCACTGAAACAAAAACCAATGGCCAGCACTCATGACTGAAACAAAGAGAAATAAAACAGGCATTTTGATTGTTGAAGTATCATGGAGAGACTATGTCTGGAATGAGAATGAGTCTAAAAGGGAGAACGTAAGGAGAAGTGATCAGTTTTTTTCCTGATCATTAGAAAATTTAATGAAAATAATCTGTACGGTTTACTCATATTTTCCAGTAATAACTTTCCTTCATTTCCTAGAGGGATATTTTATGCTATAATATGTATGAATTGGAGCACTCACAAAGGTTTTTAGACTTATTGAACAAAAATATCATGGATCTGCTAGAATTCCCATTTCTTCATTTTGAATATAAAGGAGCCACTTTAATGTAATAAACATGTAGAATAAGAAGAGAACTCTATAGGAGAAGAATATATAAAAAATTACCATTTCCTAACTTCACATTTGAATACAATCTTTTTATGTTTTCTCAGCAAAATAAATTTCCTTTAGTTCCTGTGTACCTAGAATACTACTTACACAATGATATATGACACTAAAATAATCTCAAATTAATTAAGATTAATATAATACACTAAGAACTATGTACTATTTGAAATTGAAGTGATATACATAATGCAAAGATACATATTTTTCAAAACCTTCCTAACCATATAAAAAATGGCAGAGTTTATGTCTTAAGGTTTTATATTAGGAGAATGTATGTTTAAATGTTATAAACAAAAAGTATGTTCTAAAATAGAAAAGTAAAAATCCATGAATTCCCCAAAATAGCATCTTACATTGGTTCAGATAAAGTTTTCCCCTGTCATTTTTGCATCTTTACTTTAAAATACCACCATAATTCTAAATTAATGTACACATATCCTTCTTCCAGACAGGAAATAAACTATTCATGTTCAATTGACACATAGCAAGAGTATTTTTACAAAATAAGAAAAGAAAAACCATGGATCTAGGAACAAGATCTACATGGGGAAAACAGGTGGTATAGGGGGTAATGGGTAGGGTGAAATATTGATATTCTGCATTTTTTTCCATTCCCTTTAGAGATAAATTTTCAAAAAGGAGAAAAATAAGTATTCATCCTTATTATAACACAGAACACTGCGGGTTATCCATCCTGAGGTCTCCATCCTTCAGTTGCAGCAGGAGCAAATGACGACTAGCAGAAAGATGTACATCAAGAACGAGTTGAGGGGTGATGTTATGCCAAATGACAGCATGTGAAGCTCTAGACGTCTATTCCTTTACAATAACAATAATTGTCTTGTAAAGAGCAATTGGAACCAACTATTTTGGAACTCTGGAACCTGATCAGACATTTGAACCAACCAGGGCAGTGCTTGATGACAGGACAAGCTGCAGATCTTTCCTACTTGAATCATGTGTGCAAATTGGCTACCATGTCGCATTCCTCAGCCCCACCACATCTATGAGGGCATTTGTCCATGTTCCTACAGTGACTGACTGGTACTAGGGTGGTCAGTGGGGACCTTATGCTCCAAAGATTTAGGATTGAATAAAGGGCCAGCAGGCCTTTTATCTTTTCTTTTTTTCTTTATTTGTGTGTGTGTGTGAAATTTGCCAGACCCCTGAATGACTGCATAGAATTGCAATACACAGTTTACAAAAATAGCTTGGAAAAATAAACAAACAGTAAACTGCAGCATTCTTTAAGAATAGCAATCCATGAGAAGTCAGAGAATAATATATTTGCTGTTTTTTTCTGCCCTCTGAAGTACAGGGAAATGTCCATTGAAAAACTAGTTAGTCATAGCTGCAGAAGAGAGTCCTCAGTATCTGTCTTAGGCTGGGTTCTCTAAAGGAGCAAACCACTGATGTATAATATACAAATGTATAGAAAGAGATTCATTCAATGAATTGGCTCACAATTGTGGAGGCAGGCAAGTCCTAAATCTGTAAGCCAGGTGGCAAGCTGAAGGCTTCTTCTGACTCACATGGTAGCAGGGGCTGACGAACCCAAAATTTACAAGTTAAGCAGAAGGCTGTTGGATCACAGGATTGCAGGAGCTGGCAAATCAAAAATCTGCAGTTCAGGCAGCAGGCTGCTGAGTCACATCCCAAGAACTGGAGGTCAGAGGATGATGAGGTGAATGCAGGATTGAGAGACAGAGTAAGCTTTCCCAGAACATCCATATATATATATTGGATGTAGACAACACCTCTATGGAAACTTCCCTTCCAACAGATTGGCAGCTCATATTAGATCACAAAATGGAGGGTGATTACATAATATCTGCCAAACCACTAAGAATCATGGCCTAGCCAAGCTGACACACAACATTAATCATCATAGTCCACCCCTTGTCAACTTGACACCTGTACACGTTTCCTTAAACCATACAGTCTCTAAATAAAGACAATAATGAAGTGATACTTGTGCATAACATGATACAACTAATATGTGTACAACTGATAATGCACTAACTCCG
The DNA here is from genome assembly GCF_000243295.1 of Trichechus manatus latirostris. Taxonomy (NCBI): domain Eukaryota; kingdom Metazoa; phylum Chordata; class Mammalia; order Sirenia; family Trichechidae; genus Trichechus; species Trichechus manatus. The sequence goes on from NW_004444160.1 coordinate 3,380,763, forward strand.
TTTACATCTTATATTTTATAATGAGCAATGGGGTAAGGGAGGGAAAAAACATTTATTATATACCTATATTTATGTAGATACACGTATAACAAATAAAGGAAGAAATACTCATAAAATTACAGTCGTCATTTCTGCAACTGATCATGTGGTCATAGTTGATATTTAGAACTACCTTGTTCCACCACTGATATCGTATTCCCTTTACCTTCAACAAGCACCTCAACTGGTCGTGGCTTTTTGCCTGATGGGGTGAACCCAAACTTCTTTCCTGAAGGGCCTGGGCCATTAGTAGTCATGTCGAAATTGGGTTGCTATAGTTTTCCATTGACTTTAATACAGGGCATGGAGGTACCAAGAGATGTCCTAAGGGATCTCCTATATTACAGACATATACTTCTTTACCTCCGTTATGTAATTTCAATTTGATTTCCTCTTGGTAATCAGGATCAATCTCACCTGCCAATGTGGTAACTCCTTTCTTTGCCTGTTGATACAGAAACATGAGGAGCCCAAAGTGGCCAGGTGGCATTCTTAACTTGGATTTCAAAGGAAACAGTGTTGTGTCTCCTGGTGGGAGTATTCCTCTCTTTGGAACAAAGACTTCTAGACCTGAAGAGCATAGGGTTGTGGGGAAAGGAGACAAAAAATTTGTGAGTGGGTCACTAGGGGTAATAGTGGTGCCACTCCCATTTCCACCCCTTGATTCCTGGACTCATGAATCCTGGCTATGTGAGAAACAGCACCATATATTGGACCCTGGTTTACAGCATATACAGCCTCCTGAAGAACATTGCCCCAACCCTACAAGATATTGCCACCCAACTTTCACCATGATTGTGTCTTTAGAAGGCCATTCCATTGTTCTGTCAAGCCAGCTGCTTCAAGATGATGGGGAACATGGTAAGACCAGTGAATTCCATGAGCATGGGCCCATTGCCACACTTCATTTTCTGTGAAGTGAGTTCCTTGATCCAAGGCAATGCTATGTGGGATACCATGATGGTGGAAAAGACATTCTGTGACTCTATGTATGGTAGTTTTGGCAGAAGAATTGGGTGCGGGGAAGGCAAATCTATTGTCAGTGTCTGTCCCAGTAAGAAAAAAACTCTGCCCTTTCCATGATGGAAGTAGTCCAGTGTTATCAGCCTGCCACCAGGTTGATGAATGATCACCCCTAGCAATGGTGTCATATTGAGGACCTAGTGTTGGTCTCAGCTACTGACAGACTGCGCAGTCAGGAGTGGCTGTAGCCAAGTCAGTCTTGGTGAGTGGAAGTCCATTTTGCTGAGCACCACCATGCATAACCTCCATAACTGTCACCATGGCCACATTGTTCATGAGCTCATTGGGAAATGACAAGAGTGAATGGGGAAAGAGGATGACTGGTATCCACAGAAAGCATCATCCTATCCACTTGATTGACCACTGCTGAGGCCATCCTTTGGTGGTCATTCATGTGAGACACAAATATCTTCACTTCTTTCACCCATTTAGCGAGGACTATCCACATGCCTCTTCCCCATACATCCTTGTCACCAATTTTCCAATCATGTTTCTTTCAAGGCCTTGACCATCCAGCCAAAACATTGGCCCATTAATCAGTATACAATCACACATCTGGCCATTTCTCCTTCCAAACAAAATGAACAACCAGGAGCACTGTTTGAAGTTCTGCCCACTGGGAAGATTTCCCTTCACCACTATCCTTCAGGGAGGTCCCAGAAAGGGTTGCAGTGCTACCACTTTCCACTTTAAAGTGGTGGCTGCATATCATGCAGAATCATCTGTAAACCAGGCACAAATTTTCTCCTCCTCAGTCAGTTTATTGTAAGGAACTCATCATGAAGCCATAGGTACAGACTGGGAGAGGGAAGGTAATATGACAGGAGTGGGGACCATGGGCATTTGGGGCACTTCTTCATGTAACTTACTTGTGCCTTCAGGTCCTACTTGAGCCTGATCTTGTATATACCACTTCCATTTACTTACGGAGTGCAGCTATACATGTTGGAATTTATGACTCTTTGGATCAGACAATACTCAGTTCATAATGGGCAGCTGAAGCCACATGTTGACTCGGTGGCCCATGGTTAAGGTTTCGGTCTCTACTAAGGCCTAGTAACAAGCCAAAAGCTGTTTCTCAAAAGGAGAGTAGATGGATGACAGAGTTTTACTCCAAAATCCTAAAGGTCTGTGCTGTGATTCACCAATAGAGGTCTGCCAAAGACTCCAAACAACATCTCTATCTCCCATTGACACTTCAAGAACCATTGGATCTGCTGGATGATATGGCCCAAGTGGCAGAGAAGCTTGTGAGGCAGCCTGAACCTGTTGCAAGGCCTTCTCTTGTTCTGGGATTCACTCAAAACTAGCAGCTGTTTGAGTCACTTGAGAAATATGCTGGAGTAGCATATCTAAATAAGGGATTGGTTGCCTCTAAAATAAAAAAAAAAAAAATCCCACTAGGCATTGTAACTCCTTTTTAGTTGTAGCAGGGGTCAAATGCAACAACTTAACCTTTACTTTAGAAAGAATCTCTCAACATGCTCCACACAACTGAATCCCTAGAAATTTCACTGAGGTGGAAAACACCTGAATTTTTGTGGGATTAATATTCCACCCTCTAACACACAAATCCCCACATGTCTGTCAGTTTTCATACCGTGGTGGCTTGTGTGTTGCTGTTATGCTGGAAGCTATGCCACCGGTATTTCAAACACCAGCAGGGTCACCCATGGTGAACAGGTTTCAGCTGAGCTTCCAGACTAAGACAGACTATGAAGAAGGATCTGAGGGTCTATTTTTGAAAAAAAATTAGCCAGTGAAAAACTATGAAAAGCAGCAGAACATGGTCTGATATAGTGCCGGAAGATGAACCACTCTGGTTAAAAGGCATTCAAAATACAACTGCGGAAAAACTGCCTCCTCAAAGTAGAGTCAACCTTAATGATGTGGATGGAATCAAGCTTTTGGTACCTTCATTTGCTGACGAGGCATGACTCAAAATAAGAAGAGAAACAGCTATAAACATCCATTAATAATAGAAACGTGGAAGGTAAGAAGTATGAATCTAGGAAAATTGGAAGTCCTCAAAAATGAAATGGAATGTGACTCCAGTAAAAGCTGTGACTCACAAGTGCCCCAGAAGTTGCCCCTACTCATGGGATCATGAAGCGGAGCAAAATGACGTCCGCCAGCAGGGTCGTTCAGGTAGTCAAGCCATATATTCCATTAAAAAAGATCCCTGATAGAAGTGACAACCATAAATGCAAAATATCAGAAGCTTTGGATCAGCAGGAATGCCATCAACTCTTCTGTAATGTCACAGCATTCAAAGGGAAGTAAATCATCAGATTTGCTGATGCATCAGGGTGCACCAGACACAGTAGAAATAATAAGAACATTACCTCAGGAATACAGAAGGAAACTTGTATCTCAGTAAGAAATCAAATTTATCCAACTTGGAGTTTGTCTAGAATATTCAATGACAATATGACTGCTGTTTGTCATCACACACACACACAAAAAAATTACAATAAAGAACTACCAAAACAACAACTGAGAAATAGTAAATTAAACAACTTTAATGAAATATTCTGTAAAAAAATGAAAGAGAAAATTTAGATGGACACTTATATATCCTAATTTATGTATCTGGGTCACCTTCTCCACAAGCTTATCTAATCATTTATATACTTTCTCCTTATTAAAGTATACATTTTTAAATGCTAACCTATTAATTTACTCTTGATTATCAAATGTTACCAGTGATGAACAATTAAAAGCCCACAGTGTCTAGTAACCTTAAAAAAATTGGAACACATAAACATTGATATCCTAGGCATTAGTGAACTGAAATGGAATAGTACTGGCTATTTTGGATTGGACAATCATGTGGTCTACTATGCAGGGAATGATGAATTGAAGAGGAATAGTGTTGTATTCATCATCAAAAAGAGGACTTTAAGATCTATCCTGAAGTACAATGCTGTGAGTGATAGGATAATAACCATAGGACTACAAGGAAGACCATTAATACGACTATAATTCAAATTTACAAACCAACCAATAATGCCAAAGTTGAGGAAATTTAATATTTTTACCAACTTCTGCAGTCTGATCAAACATGCAATCAAGATGCATTGATAATTACTGGTGATTGCAATACAAAAGTTAGAAACAAAGAAGATGAAACAGTAGTTGGAAAATATGGCCTTGGTGAAAGAAATGATCTTAGAGATCACATGACAGAATTTTATAAGACCAACGACTTCATTGCAAATACCTTTTTTCAACAACATAAATGGCAAGTATACCTGTGGACCTCACTGTATGGAATACACAGGAATCAAATAGACTACTTTTATGGAAAGAGATGATGGAAAAGCTCAATATCATTAGTTAGAACAAGGCCAGGGACCATCAATTGCTCATATGCAAGTTCAAGTTGAAGCTGAAGAAAATTAGAACAAGTCCATGACAGCCAAAGTACAACCACGAGAATATTCCATCTTAATTTAGAGACCACTTCAAGAATAGATTTGACTCATTAAACACTAATGACCAAATACTGGAGGAATTGTGGAATGACATCAAGGTCATCATACATGAAGAAAGCAAGAGGTCATTAAAAAGACAGGAAAGAAAGAAAAGACAAAAATGGATGTCAGAAGAGACTCTGGAAGTTGCTCTTGAACATAAAATAGCTAAAGTGAAAGGAAGAAATGATGAAGTAAAAGAGCTGAACAGAAGATTTCAAAGGGCGACTCAAGAAGACAAAATAAAGTATTTGTCATGGATTGAATTATGTCCTCCCAAAAATGTGTGTATCAATTTAGCTGGGCCATGATTCCCAGGATTGTGTGGTTATCCTCCATTTTGTGATTGTAATTTTATGTTAAAGAGGATTACAGTGGGATTGTAACACGCTTACTAAGGTCACATCCTTGATCCAATGTAAAGGGAGTTTCCCTGGGGTGTGGCCTTCACCACCTTTTATCTTACAAGAGATAAAAGGAAAGGGAAGCAAGCAGAGAATCAGGGACCTCATACCATCAAGAAAGCAGGGCCAGGAGCAGAGCATGTCCTTTAGATTTAGGGTCCTTGCACAGAGAAGCTCCTAGTCCAGGGGAACATTGATGAGAAGGTTGACAGAGAGAGAAAGCCTTCCCCTGGGGCTGATGCCCTGAATTTGGACTTTTAGCCTACTTTACCGTGAGGAAATAAATTTCTCTTTGTTAAAGCCATCCACTTGTGGCATTTCTATTATAGCAGCACTAGATGACCAAGGCAGTATTATAATGAAATGTGCAAAGACCTGGGGTTGGAAAACCGAAAGGAAAGAACACACCCAGCATTTCTCAAGCTGAAAGAACTGAAGAGAAAATTCAAGCCTAGAGTGGCAATATTGAAGGATTTTATGGGGAAAATATTAAATGAAGCAGGAAGCATCAAAAGAAGATGGAAGGAATATGCAGAGTCACTGTACAAAAAAGAACTGGTTAATGTTCAACCATTTCAGAAGGTAGCATATGATAAGGAACTGATGGTAGTGAAGGAAGAGGTCCAAGCTTCACTAAAGGCATTGGTTAAAAACAAGGGTCCAGGAATTGACAGAATACCAGTTGAGATATTTCAACAAAAGGATACAGTGCTGGAAACCCTCGCTTGTCTATGCCAAAAAATTTGGAAGGCATCTACCTGGCCAACCGACTGGAAGAGATTCATATTTGTGCACATTCCAAAGAAAGGTGATACAACAGAATGCAGAAATTATCAAATAATATCATTAATATCACACACAAGTAAAATTTTGCTGAAGATCATTAAAAAGAGTCAGCAGCATACACTGACAGGGAACTGCCAGAAATTCAAGCTGGATTCGAAGAGGACGTGGAATGAGGGATAGCATTGCTGGTGTCGGATAATGGCTGAAAGCAGAGAATACCAGAAAGATGTTTACCTGTGTTTTATTGACTATCAAAAGGCACTCGACAGTGCGGATCATAACAAATTATGGATAACATTACGAAGACTGAAAATTCCGTAACACTTAATTGTGCTAATGTGAAACCTGTACATAAATCAAGAGGCAGTCATTCAAACAGAACAAGGGGATACCATGTGGTTTAAATCAGGAACGGTGTGCATCAGGGTTGTATCCTTTCACCATACTTATTCAATCTGTATGCTGAGCAAGTAATCCTAGAAGCTGGATTATATGAAGAAGAATATGACATCAGGATTAGAGGAAGACTCATTAACAACCTGTTATATGCAGATGACACAACCTTGCCTGCTAAAAATAAAAAGCACTTGAAGCACTTACTGATGAAGATGAAAGACTACAGCCTTCAGTATGGATTACACCTCAATGTAAAGAAAACAGAAATCCTCACAACTGGACCAATAAGCAACATCATGATAAACGGAGAAAAGATTGAAGTTGTAAAGGATTTAATTTTACTTGCATACACAATCATACACAATCAATGCTCATGGAAGCTGCAGTCAAGAAATCAAATGATGCAGTGCACTGGGCAAATCTTTTAGAAAAGATCTCTTTAAAATTTTAAAAAGCAAAGAAGTCACTTTAAGGACTAAGGTGCGTGTGACCCAAGACATGGTGTTTTCAGTCACCTCATATGTATGTGAAAGATGGACAATGAATAAAAAACTGAAGAAGAATTGATGTATTTTAACTATGGTGTTGGAAAGAATATTGAATATACCATGGACTGCCAGAAGAACAAACAAATCTGCCTTGGAAGAGGTACAGCCAGAATGCTCCTTAGAAGCAAGGACGGCGACACTAAGTCTCACATACTCTGAACATGTTATCAGGAAGGATCAGTCCCTGGAGAAGGACATAATGTTTGGTAAAGTAGAGGGTCAGTGAAAAGGAGGAAGCCCCTCAAAGAGATTGATTGACACAGTGGCTGCAATAATGGGCTCAAGCATAACAACAATTATGAGAATGGCACAGGAATGGGCAGTGTTTCGTTCTGTTGTATATAGGGTTGCTATGAGTTGGAACCAATTCGATGGCACCTAACAACAGCAATAACAACACGCAAATGTCTTACCACTATGTCTAGGATCATTGATACTTCTTCCTTACTAGGTCCAATCAGCATAATGCCATCAATGTAATGGACTAGTGTGTAGTCTTGTGGAAGGGAAAGGTGATCAAAATTATTGCTGATTAAATTATGATATGAGGATGAAGAGCTGATATATCTCTGAGGTACATCAGTGAAGGTATATTGCTGGCTTTGCCAGCTGAAGGTAAACTGCTTCTGGTGGTGCTTCAAAACAGGGATGGAGAAAAAAGCATTGGCCAGATCAATGGCTACGTGCCAGGTACCAGGATATGTATTAATTTGCTCAGTGAAACCACATCTGGAACAGCATCTGCAACTAGAGTCATCACATGGTTAAATTTATGATAATCCATTGTCATTTTCCAAGATCCATCTGTTTTTTTTGCACAGCCCAAATAGACAAGTTGAATTTGGATGTGGTGGAAATTACCACCCCTGCAGCCTTCAAGTCTTTGATGTTTGCACTAATTTTTGCAATCCTTCCAAGAATGCAGTATTGCTTTTGATTTACTATTTTACTAGGTAAGGGCAGTTATAAGGGTTTCCACTTGGCTTTTCCTACCATAATATCTCTTACTCCACTTGTCAGGAATCCAGCGTGGAGGTTCTGCTTGTTCTGAGTTTATCTATTCCAATTATGCATTCTGGAACTAGGGAAATCACTACAGGATAGGTTCAGGGACCCACTGTACCTACTTTTAGATGGACATGAGCTAAAACTCCATTAAAAATGTAACCTCCATATGCCCCCACTCTGACTAGTGGGCCACAGTAACATTTTGGGTCTCCTGGAATTAGTGTCAGTTCAGAGCCAGTATCCAGTAATCCTGGAAAAGTCTGATTATTTCCTTTTCCTCAGTGAACAGTCACTCTCGTAAAAGGCTGTAGATCCCTTTGGGGAAGGCTAGGAGAAAGGTTAATAGTGTATATTTTTCGCAGTGTAGTAGGGTCCTTCCTCAAGGGGACCTGGCCTCCCCTTCATTCAAGAAACTGTGGATTTGTAAACTGTCTCAAGTCTAGGAATTGATTGTGGAGCCATGACTCTCTAATCTGATAATCTGAGTTATACTGAAGTTCAGTTGACCTAGATTTCTTCTGCTTGTACAATTTGAGTAAATATTTAGTACATTTCCCATCTATTTCACTCCTCAGGACACTATGACTAAGTAGCCAAATCTGTAAGTACAATTTCACTTACTGCTTTAACTCTGCTGTCCATTATGGAAACCATGCCCACCTTGTCTTTGGTGCCACTTGGCTCCTACAACCTTGGGGTCCAATCAGCCCCATTGTAGTTAGGTGTCTTAATTCAGTTAGGGCAGTTCCCACTTTTAGATCAGACTTATATAAAGTAACAATCACAGCAATCTTCAAGGATGCTGGGGATCCCTTCACAAATTTGTTCCTCACCATCGTGAAAATTATGTCCTCTGGGCACTCCATGGTTAGATCTGTGGGTCTAACTTGATAAATCCACTCTAACATGCCAATTTCCCTAAGTCTTTTGATACCTTCTTCTACAGTATACCAAGGCAGTTCTGGCATTTCAACTTGATTTAATGTAGGCCACTGCTTAATCCATGCTTCAGTCAACCAACCAAAGAAACTATTAAACCCTTTTCTAATCTCTTGAGCTGAAACATTGAATGAAGAACCTGTGCTTAGTGGGCCCATATCAATAAACTCAGACTGATTCAAGTTTATGTTTCTTGCACCTTTATCCCACACCCTGAATAGCCACTCCCACACAAATTCTTCAGGATTCTGGTTGTATATATTTGAAAAATCAAGAACTTCTGTTGAAGTGTAGTGTACATTCTCATGGGTCACACTTTGTAGTTCTCCTCTCAGAGCTTGCTGGGACTTAAGTCTAGTTAAAGGTCTAGAAGAAAAATGGCTGGTAGGGATGGGCCCTGGGGATATTCAGCAATGTCTTGTAAGGCATCTGCCTCAGGAGATGCCCAAGGCAGTGCCCCTGGTGTCTTCCAAGGCAATATCTGAAACAAAGACTCTTCAGACACAGCTGAGTCAATCTCATCAGATAAGATTGGAAGGGAATATGGTTTAACTGGTGAGTGTGGCTTAGTAGACAAAGATGGATTAATCTCTTCAGATGGGAGTTATTTAATGGAATTTAGGGGCTCAGTGTCCCCACCTTCCTGATTATCTGCCCATATGTTCCCATCTCGAGTTTCAGGAACTCATTTTTTCCCAGTCAATATCTTCACTTTAACTTCAGACACTATTCGCAGTTGGAAATTCAATTGATGTCTTAATTCAGCCACTCTTAGGATAAGACTCTGGATTTGGTTTTTGACAATATCAGCTCTGTTACTATGAGAAATAAGGCTTTCTTTCAGGGCACAAGTGGCAAATTTCAGGCCTTTTATGTGGCACTTGAACTGTGACACTGAAGCCTTGAGATCATCCCTTTCTTTCACCACTGTGTCTAGTGAAAGTAGGACCAACCAACCAGCTTCCTTATACTTCTCAATCTGACAAAATTGTAGAAAAGTACCAAAGATGCAATCACCCAGAGCCTTGTCTCTCACAAATATTTGATCCAATGGTGATATTTTGTATATTTGTATCGCCACATCACATCATGGATTAGAAATGCTCTCTTTACTACTGGAGACAGAGTCACCAGTACCTTTAGGACTAACCAGACTTGAGAACCAATTCATAACAGTCATCCTTAAGATTTTGTCCCTCTAGAACCACTCTCTTTACTAAATGTCTTAGGCTAGGATTCTCTAGAGGAGCAAAACTAGTGAAACATATATATGTAAATATTATAGAGAGATTTATTTCAAGAAAATAGCTCATGCAATTGTGGAGGCTGGCAAGTTCCAAATACATGGCTCAGGCAGCACGTAGAGGCTTCTCCTGACTCAAGTGGTAGCAGGGTCTGATGAACCAAAAATCTGCAGGTCAGATGGCAGGCTGCTGGCTCATGTCCCAAGAACCGGAGGTCGGAGGATGATGAGGCAAATGCAGAATCAAAAGAGAGAGCAAGCCTTCCCAGAACATTCATCTATATTGGATGTAGGCCATACCCCAAAGTAAACTCCCCTTCCACCTGACTGGCCACTCACATCAGATCACAAAATTGAGGATGATTACATATATCTGCCAAACCACTAAGATTTATGGCCTAACGAAGTCGACACACAACATTAAAGATCATAGTATCCATGCACAATTTGTAGGGCAATCTTTGCAAAAATAGTTAAGGGAGTTTGCTAAGCAGATGGACTATTACAACCTTCAACAGTTTTTTTAAAAAAAACAAAATGTAATTCCTGGGGAAGGGGAAGAATCTGAGTTCCAAAGTTATCACATTATAATATTCAAATTTCCAAGTTTCATCAAAAATCACAAGACATAGAAAGAAACAGGAAGAGGTGGCCCAATAGAAAGAACAAAACAAAGAAACAGAAATCATCTCTATGGAGGCCTAGAGATGGATAGATTCCAGCCCAAATCCACTCAATTCTGACTCATACTGACCCTATGGGACAGAGTAGAACTGCCCCATAGGGCTTCCAAGGCTGCAATCTTTACAGAAGCCAACTGCCACATCTTTCTTCCACAGAGTGGCTAGTGGATTTGAATTGCCTACCTTTCAGATAATAGCTGAGCACTTAAACTACTGTGTCACCAGAGCTCCTTATGGACAGATTTTTTAAAAAATCAAAAAATCAAACCAGTTGCAATCAAGTTGATTTTGACTAATAGCAACCCTATAGGACAGAGAAGAACTGCCCCATAGAGTTTCCAAGGAGGAGTTGGTGGAGTTGGACTGCTGACCTTTTGGTTAGAAGCTGAGCTCTTAACCACTGTGCTACCAGGGCTCCTTATGGACAGATTAGAATCTGTTGTTAAGTCCCTCCATTGATTTTTTTCCTACTTCCGTTAATGTATTTTTCAGCTCGAATATTTGGGTATGGTCTTTTTTTATAGTTTTTATCTCTTTATTGACTTTATCATTTTGTTACTGTAATGTTGTCTTTATTTTTGTTGATGTTTTCTTTTGTTCTTTGAACTTCTTTACTGCTGTTCCTTAAAGTCTTCTAATGGACAGATTAGAAAACTTTAAAAGACTATATGAAGAAGAATGGGGCATCAGGATTGGAGGAAGGCTCATTAACAGCCTGTGATATGAAGATAACACAACTTTTTTTGCTGAAAACCAAGAGGATTGAACCACTTACTAATGAAGATCAAAGACCATAGCCTTCAGTATGTATTAAACCTCAACATAAAGAAAACAATAATCCTCACAACTGGACCAATAAGCAACATCATGGTAAATGGAGAAAAGATTGAAGTTGTCAAGGATTTCATTTTACTTGTATCCACAATCGATGCTCATGGAAGCAGCAGTCAAGAAATCAAATGACACATTGCACTGGGCAAATCTGCAGCATAAGAACTCTTTGAAGCATAAAAAAGCAAAGATTTCACTTGAAGACTAAGGTGTGCCTGACCTAAGCCATGGTGTTTTCAATTGCCTCATATGCATGCCAAAGCTGAACAATGAATAAGAAGACCAAAGAAGAATTAATGTCTTTGAATTACAGTGTTGGCAAAGAATATTGAATACACCACAGACTGCCAGAAGAAAGAAGAAATCTGTCTTGGAAGAAGTACAACCAGAATGATCCTTAGAAGCAAGAATGACAAGACTTCATCTCATATACTTTGGACATATTATCAGGAGGGTCCAGTTCCTGAAGAAGGAAATCATGCTTGGTAAAGTAGAGGGTCAGTGAAAAAGAGGAAGACTCTCAATGAAATGGATTGACACCACAGTGGCTGCCACAATGGGCTCAAGCATAACGATTATGAGGTTGGTGCAGGACCGGGCAGTGTTTCATTCTGTTGTACTTAGGGTTTCTATGTGCTGGAACACACTCAATGGCACCTAACAACAACAGTAACAACAACAACCTCATGAACTACAAGAAAATAAATTCATGTTCCTTAAAGCTACCCACTTGTGATAATTTTTGTTATGGCAACATTAGGTAGCTAAGACGCATAATTTCATCAATAAACGTTAGGACCAATTTTACAATATTAGACTACAAAAACATAAAAAGAAGTATAAATTTATCTTACTGAGCTAATAATGTATAAAGACTTACTTTGGGATAGCAACTCCATAAAAGAGGGGATGAATGATAAAGGAATAGAATCTTTCTATGTTATTGAAGTTAAATTATAATCAATTTAAACGAGGTTGTTTTAATGTTAAGATGTTGAATTTAGTCCCCATGATAATCACTAAGACAATATCCAAAAAATATACACAAAGAGAAGCAAGAAGGGAATCATAATGGTTCACTGCAAAAAAACAACTAACCACAAAATAAGTCAATGTTGGAGGAAATGAGGGGCAAAAATATATATAATACAATCACAAGAAGGCAAGCAAAATGGTAGAAGTAAGCTGTTCCTTGTAAGTAATTGCTTCAATGTAAGTAGATTAAACTATGGAGTCATAATCTATCTATATGCTTTCTACAAGAAACACACTTTGGACCCAAACATGCGAATAGTTTGAAAGTGAAAGAATGGAAAAAAATCTTTCTATGCATGTAGTAGCCAAGGAAGAGCTGTGTGGCTATATCAATATCAAACAAAATAGACTGTAAGTCAAATGTATTGTAATAGACAATAAAGGATGTTATATAATGGTTAAGGAGTTTAATCATCAAGAAGATATAAAAATTACAACTATACATGCAATTGACATCAGAGCCCAAAAATATATGAAGCAAATACTACAGATTTGAAGGGAGAAATAGACAGCTCTCCAGTAATACTTGGAGATTTCAGTACACCACTTTCAATAATGGAAAGAACATCTAGAAAGAAGATCAATAATGAAATAGAGGATTTGAATAACACTACAAAAAAATGACACCTAACAGACATATATAGAACATTTCATCCAACAACCAAAGAGGATATAGTCTTCTCCAGTGAACATGGATCATTCTGCAGGATAGACCATATGCTAGATCACAAAGCAGATTTCAATAAATTTGAAAATATGGATATCATACCAAGTATCTTCTCCCATCACAATGGAATAAAAGTGGAAATTCAAAACGGAAGGAAAACTGAAAAATAAACGTGTAGAAATTAAGCAACACACTATTGAATAGCCAATGGGTCGAGGAATAAATTAAGAAAGAAATTTAAAAACATACTTAGAGTTGGATGAAAATGAAAGCACAAGTATACCAAAACTTATAGGATACTGCAAAGTTAGTGCTCAGAGGTAAATTTATAGCAGAATATGCTTACATTAAGAAAGAACAAAAATCTCATGTTAATAACCTGACTTTAACATTTAAGAAACTTGGAAAAGAAGAGTAAAATAAACATAAAGTTACCAGAAGAAAGGAGATAAACAACGATCAGAGCACGGAAAAATGAAATACAGAATAGAAAAACAATAAAGAGAATAAGAAAACCAGAGGTTGGTCCTCTGAAAAGATCAATAAAAAGGGCAAACATTTAGCTAGACCGACAAAGATAAAAAGAAGATACAAATCAGTAACATCAAAGAAATGAAAGTGAGGGAATTACTACCAACCATTCAGAAACAAAAAGGATTAAAGAGAACATTATGAACAATTACATGCTAAAAAAATTGGATAATATAGATGAAATGGATAAATTCATACAAACACAAAAACTGCTTAAATTGACTCAAGAAGAAATAGAAATAGAAAATGTCAACAGATACCTAACAAGTGAAGAGATTGAACCAATAATTCCTAACTCACTCTATGAAGCCCCCATTAACCTCATACCAGTGTCAGACAAAGTCACTACAAAAAAATAAAGCTACAGAACAATATCCCTTATGAGTATATATGCAAAAACACACAAAATACTAGCAAACCTAATCCAACAACGTATTACAAGGATTTTACACCATGATCAAGTGGGATTTATTCGAGAAATGCAAGAGTGGTTCAACATTAGAAAATCTATCAGTGTAATACCCCACATTAATAGAACAAAGGAAAAGAATCAGATGATAATCTCAATCAAAGCAGAAAAGGCATTTGACAAAATCCAACAGCCTCTCATGATAAAAATACTCCACAAACTAGGAAGAGAAGGGTAATTAATAAATATGATAAAGGGCTTTTATGAAAAACCCACATCTTACATCATACACAATGGAGAAAGTCACAGAACTTTCTTTTTAAGAATAGGAACAAGACAAGAAGGCTTTCTCTCATCACTGATATTTAATATTGTACTGGAAGTCCTAGTCAGAGCAATTCAACAAGAAAAAGATATAAAAGACATCCAAATCAGGAAGAAAGAAGTACAGCTTTTTCTATTCACAGATGACATGATACTATATATAGGAAATCTCAATGAATTCTCAAGAAAACTAGTACAGCTAGTATATGAATTCAACACAGTTGAAGAGTACAAGGTCAATACACAAAAATATTAAGGGTTTAAACCTTTTGCAATTGGGAAACTACATAGCCCATTGAAAATAGAACCAGGTAGTCCCAGGGAAGTTTCGTTACACAAGTATTCTTATGAGATAAAAAGAGGGACCAAACCATAGGGAGGGCAATTACAGGAAAATCAATGAATAGTGTAATAATCACACTCTGGTTACTGATTATTAATAATATAGTTACTGATTACAGATAGCTTCACAGGATTCTTAGATCATGGTCACAAGATGTTTACATGTATTTTATTTGCTATCTTGCCAAAATATCTTGTTGGCAACAGCACCCAGACAGCACTCTTCCTCAGTATGTGTATTTTGAGAGGTGAAGATGGTCATTTGGTTAAGACCCCTCGGGGCATATGGTTTCACATCCTGGTTTTGACCACTGAGGAAAAACATGCGTTTCTCAACAAACACAGCTGTTAGCCTAGAAATCCAGATTAAAATTAGATAACATTGTCAGCACAGTATGCCTCTGTCTCACTGACTGCACTTAAAGTTTTCTTTTCCTGAGACAATGGATAAATAAATGTGGTATATAACAGTATATTATTCGTCATAAAGAGAAGTGAATTTCTGATACATGCTACGACATGGATGAACTTTGAAAAAATGTTGCTGAGTGAAATGTCAAACCCCAAAATACAAATATTGTATGATCCTGATTTTATGAAATATCTGGAATAGACAAATGCATAAAGTCTAAAATTT
This sequence comes from Trichechus manatus latirostris, assembly GCF_000243295.1. Taxonomy (NCBI): domain Eukaryota; kingdom Metazoa; phylum Chordata; class Mammalia; order Sirenia; family Trichechidae; genus Trichechus; species Trichechus manatus. Next base: position 3,396,084 of record NW_004444160.1, read on the forward strand.
ATTAGTGCTTACCAGAGGTTGGTTGAAGAAGGAGTTAGGAGCTATTATTTAACGAGTACTGAGTTTCTCTTAAAGAAGATGAAGAAATTTGGCAAAGGGAGAGTGGTTGGTTCACAACATGGTTAACATAATTCATGTCACTGAGCTAAGCTGAGCTGAGCTGAGAGAGCTGAGCGAGCTGAGCTGCCAGGTGTCCCAAGTAGCTGATTATGACAATGAGCGAAAATAAAAGCAGCAGTCAAGCCCGTAATCACTTACTACAATAGTATAAGCAAGAGATTAAACCTAGAGAATGGTGCCTGGCTCCCCCACATTCCGTATGTCCCCAGGAAAAATGCCTATGAGAGGACGAGGTAGATCATCACAGATGTGGGAACCATCTCACTGCTGAGGGAGCCCAAATTATGAACTTTAAGGCCAGGGGAGAGGGCTAAGAGGAAGGGCTAGTGGTGAAAAAATACTGAGTACTGTGTCAAAGTGCAGAAATTGTCTTCAAGTTCATCCCTTTCTTCCCCCTTATAAAGAGGCTTCAATAGAGATGCCTGAGGAAGGCTCCCCCCCACGACCACCGATAAAGAGGCCTCTGTATGGAGGTGCCTAGGCTAGGAATGCAGATATGTAAAACAGCGTGACTGGTATGTGTGTGTGTGTGTGTGTGTGTGTGTGTGTGTCTGTGTCTGTGTCTGTGTCTGTGTCTGTGTCTATGTGTATGTGTTTCGTGGGGAGAGCAGATATGAGTTTCTGAGTTCTTGGCTGACTCCCTTCAAAGATTAAATGCATTTCCTGTGCACCAAATCTGGTTAGGGGGGGAAGATTTTCTTCTGAGGCCTGCCAGGTAAAGCCTTTGTAACTGCCTGTGGTTTGGCCTGAAAAATCACAAAGGTTTTTAGCCAGAATCCAGACTCCACAAATTGTACACATAAAAGTGGTTGAAATGGCAAATGTTTTGTTATATATATATTTCACCATAATATAATGAATGAGTTGAGCACAAGCAATACCCAGCAGAAACAGAATTAGTCTTAAGTATATTAGACTATTCTGTAGACTCTAGAAATATTCATGGGGCAATTCATAGTTTAGTGATAATCCTGTGTGAATAGGTGGGTTCAGGAGCCATTGCAATTTGGTTTATTACTCTTACTGGGGCCCTTATCTATATATATAGTTTGCTGAAGTCCAGTGTGTGAATGTGTGCATAAAATAGGGTAATTGAGTACAAGCAAACACAATAGTAAACTCTAGGAAAGCAAGTGTGTAAGGGCATAAGGGAGATAAAACAGGTAGAATCTGAAACCAGATTTTTTTCTATTGTACTTTAGATGAAGGTTTACAGAGCAAATTAGTTTCTCATTAATTAATACACGTATTGTTTTGTGACATTGGTTGCCAATCCTACGACAGGTCAACACTCTCCCCTTCTTGACTTTGGGTTTCCTGTTACCAGCTTTCTTGTCCTCTCCTGCCTTCTCATCCTCGCCCCTGAGCTGGTGTGCCCATTTAGTCTCTTTTTGTTTTATGGGCCTGTCTAATCTTTGGCTGAAGGGGGAAACTCAAGAATGACTTCAGTACTGAGTTAAAAGGGAGTCTAGGGACTATACTCTCGGGGTTTCTCCAGTCTCTGTCAGACCAGAAAACCTGATCTTTTTTTGTGAGTTAGAATTTTGTTCTACATTTTTCTCCAGCTCTGTCTGGGACCCTCTATTGTGATCCCATGAAACCAGATTCTTAAAGGCATTACTATCCGAAGTATGTTTCTCCAACCAGCAGGATTAACATGAAATAGGAGCTTGTTAGAAATGCAAACTCTCAGGTTTGATCCTCAAACTCCCACTCAGATTTTTCATTTTATCAGGATCTCCACAGTGATTTATATGCACATTAAAAGTTGAGAAACAATGAAAAAGCATTAAGTCTACTGTCAGACATTTGTGTTTAATATAATTATCAGGAAAGTAACCTCAGTGTTAAGAAGAATTTAGTTATCATGTAGACGGAGTAAAGTATAAGAGAAATTATTTGGAGATACTTTGAAAGAGATAACAAAGTTGGGTTTTAACAGAGCCTTTTGTTAAAGAAATCCCTCTATTTTTTGTGTTCTAGAGGTTTACTGCAAACAATTGACCAACACAGACTTAATAATAATCACTGTTCAAATACATTTAGAATAGGCTTTTCTCTTCTTTGTCTCCAGAATCTTTTTCTCTCCCTCAGCTTAACCTTTATCTCCCTCTCCTTCCCCACTCCCAGTATCCTTATGACCTTATGATTTAGAAAATAATATTTGGAATCATTATTCCCTGACCTTGAGCATGGAGAAATATGACCCAGCTGGAGCTGGGCCCTCATTGACTCACAAAGACACATCAACTGGGCCCTGAGATAGACAATAGATGGGACAATCTCAGAAATTATCTTAAGGAAGTTTTCACAAAAGGGCAATCAAACAGAACACAAAAGACTTCCCACTTTTTGTCTTTTTCTATTAGCATTTAGTGAATAGAAATTTGTTGGACTAATGAAGACCCTCCTGACTGTCATTACTGAAACCTGTACCAATGATTGTTAAGAAAGATGAAGCAAAATGTAAGATCACAATTTCTAAACAGTCTGTGAAAAGGTGATGCTTTCAATGATTCTACTGATTTTTTGATGTTGATATATACTGATGATTCTGTAACTTTCCTCGGATTTGGGCAGACATTCTAGCTCTGGCAGCATTCTTGTCCACTTCCCACTTTTGTCCTTTTGAATATATGCCAAATAAAAATTTATTTTTGCTTTACTAAACTTTATGATGTTTTTCCCCTACAACGGTTAATAGCATAGTCGTCAAAGATTTCTGAAGCTACAAATCCAGTCAACCTCAAGGAGACCTGTACTGCAGGGCAGAAGCTAGCAAAGAGAGGTCTTACCTTCTGGACCCACGTTTCCCACTCCAAGTCCCTTTGACACTGACAGGGTGTGTGCTCTAGGAAAATGAACCTTCGCTTATTCTTGTTGTTCTCTTTCTCATGTTATCTTAAGTTTTTTTTGGCATATTTATTTGAAAAACCAGTTGATTGATTAAGGAGAATCTTTCTTAGATTTTTGCTTGATCGTTTGGTTAAGAGTGACATTTAGTAACTCTTTAAGTGAACTGCAGTTTAGGCCTGGATTCGGGCGTTTGAAACACGAAAGAGGTAATTCTATTTTCAAAGAGCTTTGAGCCACTATACGCCGCAAATATTTGGGAATGACTCGACCAGTAAAAGCCATTAGGTGGTCGCTGGCGCTCATCATGAGTGTTAAAGTCTCCCGTGACAGGATAAGTTGATCATCAGACAGGCTAGAGCACTAGGCTGCCTGCCACCTGCAAGAAAAATCTCGTGCAATGGAGGTACACATTGGTCTAAGCAAAACACTGGCCAAACCCCACAGCATTCCTTGTTAGGTTTCTTTTCTGTTGCTCAGAGAAAACCTAGAAAATAGTGCTCTGTTTTGAAATCTCTCTTTTTCCCCCCTTTTCCAAATTTAAAGCGGGAAATAAGCAAGAGAAAAGTAAAATTGACTGCCAGCCATCCGGCATATCCACTGACTGTATGGTAAAGAATTTTGGCCCTCAATTGTCAAGTTATTTAGAGAAATGGCATAAATTAACAAAAGAAAAAGATTCATTACAATGGTCTAAATGAGGGACTTTTGAATTGCCCGAGTTAATCTTTTTGAAAGGCAAATTAGAAACAAGGGAATCAAAAATAAAGCAGAATCAGTGGGAAATATTTTTTAATTGGTATTTTGAATCCTAGAGAAGGCAACAAGTGAATACTTTTGCTTCAGTTCAGGAAAACATTGCTAAGCAATCAAAACAGATCTTGGCATTGGAGAAGGTTCAGGTAGCGTTACTTGATTCCTTAAGAAATAGAACTCCTATGGGTATTAAAGAAGACAGAAAAGACTCAGAGGAAGAAAATAGGGAAAAGGAAAAACCTGCTTCTTTATATCCTGATTTGACTTCTAGCTCTCTTTTAGCCAAATTACCTTTGCATTCCAGTGATTCACTGAAAATTGAGTCTCCGTCTCCGTTAATGCCTTTGGTAGCTAGACAACCTAAATTAGCAGGTGGACCAGTGGAAATAACAGTAAACCCCTGGTCCAAATATGAACTCAGAGAAATCTTAGAAGACTTTTCTGACCCTCGTGAAAATCCTCAGAAATTTTTACATGAATTTATTATCTTGACTAGTACGTATGAACCAGGTCCTTCGAATTTGTATAATCTGTTACATATGCTACTAGATTCAGGAGAAGCAGCTCAATGAATGGCTGAAGCTAAGTGGAAGGATCCAGAGGCAAGTTTAATCTCAAAATCAGGGGTTACAGGGAAAGAACTGAGAGATGAAGTTCAGGGTTTTGTTAAGGAATTGATAAATGCGTTTCCGAAATTTTTTCCAAAAAATGTTGATTGGACGAAAATCCTGGCTTGTAAACAAGGAAATGGAGAAAAGGTATATGCTTTTATGGATCATTTCTCCAAATTATTTGAAGAACATTCAAGTTTAAAGGCAATTATAAAAGAATATCGGCCTATATTCAACTCTATGTTTTTAGGGGGCCTATTGTCTGAATTAGCAGCTTTGGTAAAAAGACACCATTTAAATTAGGAAAATGTAAATCCTTCAGAACTGGCTACAGTGGCTTACAAATTGGCTCAAACTGAAGAAGATAAAAATAGAGTGAGTTAAAAACTAGAGAGCAGAAAAAGAAGTTGATGGCTTTGCAGTTATATCAGCTACAAAGTAAAGGCAGAAATGATGGAATCCTGGCCAAGGGATAGCTTCAAACAAATAAGCTCAAAACCGAGCTAATTTATAACTACTGTAAGAAGCCTGGTCACTTTAAGAGGGATTGTTTAAGACTTAGGAATAAGCAGAGGGTTACTCCCTCAGTGCCTCCGTTACCACCACAGTGACGGTGCTCCGAGGATTTAGGGGTTTTCACCATGGTTCCTCTCAACATTCAGGGAGAGGCAACACTCCAAGTAAATGGGGAGCCTTGCCCCTTCCTGACTGACACTGGGACCACCGTGTCTGCGATAAATCCCACGTGTTTATGAAACTCCCTCCCTCAGAGCAACAAAACTTCTAAAATCGTGGGAGTTTCAAACGAAGAACAATTTTTGCCTCATTCAGAACCAGTACCAATATCTTTAGGACCCATTGTTGATTTACATCCATTTCTTCTCAGCAATGATATCCTTGCCAATCTATTAGGGCAAGATTTATTATCTAAATGATGATGTCATATGCAGTTTACTGAAAGTGGGGAAATTCTATTGAACTTTCCTACTTTAGATGATTCAATTACTGAGAGAAAAGTAGAAGAAACCTTTTGTTTTATTCAAGGGTTAATGGAAGTAGAAGAAACTATAGAACAGGTTCAGGGGGAGAAAAGGAATTAGAGCAAATACCCACTGAAATTTGGGCAAAGACATCCACAGGTGTAGGAAAAGTCTTGTCAGCCGAACCTATTCAGCTGCAAATAGATACTTTTAAAACTTTGCCTAGAATAGCTCAATATCCACTAAAGCCCAAAGCCATAGCAGGGTTAGAACCTATTATCCAAGATTTCCTTCAGCAAGTTCTAATTATATTATGCACTAGTCCTTGCAACACTCCTATTTTTCCAGGAAAGAAAACAAATAATAGAGGGTGGAGATTTGTACAAGATTTAAGGGCCATAAATAAGATTACAATATCTAGATTCCCTATAGTTCCCAATCCTCATTTACTCTTAGCCCAGGTACCAATCAATGCCGTATGCTTTACAGTTGTAGATCTTTGTAGTGCTTTCTTTAGTATCCCTGTTCACCAGGATAGTCAATACTTATTTGCCTTCACCTGGAAAAATCAACAATACACATGGAGAGTCCTCCCACAAGGGTTTACTGAAAGCCCAACTTACTTTTCACAAGTATTGCATTCAGATTTGGTTCCATTTCAGTTTAAACACGGATCAGTGTTATAGACGATCTCATGGTTTGCTCTAATTCGAGACAAAATAATGTTGAAGCCAGTATTCTGTTATTACAATATTTAGCTTCTAGAGAACATAAAGCATCCAAAGAAAAATTACAATCTGCCCAACCCACTGTTAAATACTTAGGACATCTTATTTCAGCTGAAGGTATTTCCATAGACCCGAAAATAAAGGAAGCTATATTAACTTTTCCTTTGCCTATCACAAAGAAACAATTAAGAGGATTTTTAGGTCTTTGTGGATATTGCCGAAACTCGTTCCAAATTTTTCATTATTAGCCCAGCCCTTATATCACCAACTATAAAAAGAAGTGACTGATCTTTTACCCTTTCTGAAGAAGGTGTAGAAGTGGTACGCAGGCTTCAACAAGCCCTTTTAACCACTCCTGCTCTGGGTTTTCCAAATTACACTTTGAAATTTTCTCTGTATGTAAATGAACAAAATGAGAATACTTGTGGTGTTTTAACTCAGAAACGTGGAGACCATCAGAGGCCTGTAGGATACTATAGCCTTCAGTTAGATCTTGTTGCTTGTGCTTATCCTCCATGCTTAAGGGCAGTAGCAGCAATCATTCAATTAGTAGAAAACACTGCAGATATTGTTCTAGGTAATGACTTAGGTTTATTTGTTCCGAATGCAGTAGCTGTTATTCTCATATCTACTTTAACTCAGCAGTTATCTGCCAGTAGGTTAACCTCTTATGAAGCTTTATTATTGACAGCCCCAAATATTCAAATACATGTTATTAAAGCTTTAAATCCAGCTACTCTTTTCCCTGAAGAAGAAGGAGTACCACATGACTACTTTGATTTGACAGATCAACTTCTGACCCCAAGAGGAGATCTGCAGGAAACTCCTTTGACTAACCCTTCTTTAGTTTTATTTGTAGACGGTTTTTATTTAAAACCAGATCCCACTTCAAGCAAATATCAGGGAGGATATGCAGTGACTACATCCTTAGAGGTATTGGAGAGTGGACCTTTGCCTCAGGTAACTTCCGCACTACAAGCCAAGTTAGTAGCTCTTACCCAAGCTTGTAAATTAGCAAAAAATCAATCTGTGACCATACATACAGATTCAAAGTATTGCTTCAGCTTGGCACATGACTTAGGGATGTTACGGAAACAGCGAGGATGTTTAACATCAGGAGGATTTTCCATTAAAAATGGGAAATACGTAGCTGAACTTTTAGATGCTTTACTGTTACCTTCAGAAATAGCTGTGGTTAAGATAGGAGCACACCAGTCAAAACAACAGCCTCCCACTGAGGAAGTAATTGGGAATGAACTAGCTGATGCTGCAGCCAAAAGAGCGGCTGGTAGAAGGACCAAAACACCCAGCCCAACTTTATCTGAAAATCCTTTAAAGATAGTCAAAACAGAATCTATTGAGACTACAACTTCTCCTAAGCTTATACAAAATCAAAAATTAGAAATGCAGAAATCTACCAAGTCCCTATTTTTAATTGAGAATCCAAATTTAGAGATATTAAAAGGGTACCAAAAATTGGCCACCAAAACTGGAATAATAGAATGGAGAATAGGTAAATGCTATCTTAATACAGAAACTGAATTGTGGATAGGTCCTGGAAACGGGATTGTTATTCCTAAGGGATTACATATACCTTAGTTATTAGGCCACTATTAGAATTTAGGGAACGATGGGACGAAGATTTAATTGCATTCTTAGATAAACATTTTTGGGGAAACTTTGCAAATGCAGAATATTATTTGTGTAACAGACGTAATACAATAGATAGACTTCTATTAATGTAAGAAAGTACAGGATTACATAATTATCATCCTGAATATACCCATTTTGGAAATAGGGAAAAATGTAAGGTTTGTTGGGAATGGAAATCAAACTTGCCTCCATCATTAATAGAAGATCTAGAGAAAACAACAGATGCTAGGTAGCAAAGTTTACCGTTACACTGAAAAGCCACACCTCCTTCCGAAGAAGATATACGGGAAAAGGAAAGATGTAATCTAAATTTTGACACAGATCATTGGATCAGACCTGATCAAACTCTGGTCCTGCCGAAAGAATTACTTCTTCCTGTAGTTTATAGTCTCCGCCAAGGAGATCATTTAGGAAGAAATAAAACTTTACAAAAAATAAGAAAATACTACTGGGGTCATTTCTGGAAAGCAGTGAATGAAGTAGTGAAAGATTGCACTATTTGCCAAAAATTTACCTGGGGAAAGATTATTCGACTCCTCAGGGTCGATATCCCCTTCCTACTGGATCCATGACTGAGTGGTAAATGGGTTTTATACAACTCCCCCCAGTTCAAAATTATATGTATGTTTTAGTTACGATATGCAGATATTCTCATTGGGTAGAAGCATTTCCCTGTCAGAATGCTACTGCAAACTTCGTTGCTAAAAAATTGTTAGAAAATATTCTTCCTACGTGGGGTATCCTCATACCGTGTGTATAGAGGTTCTCACTTTACTGGCCAGACTTTGGCAGCAGTTTGTAATATTTTTCCAATCTTGCGTAGATTACACTGTCCATACCATCTGCAATCTTCAGGATTAGTTGAAAGAACAAATGGAATAATAAAAGTTCAATAAGCTAAGCTTACCGCTTCTTTAAATTTAACATGGCCGCAAGTGTTTCCAATTGTATTGATGAATCTGCAACCTGCTCCTTTTGGTCCTCACAAGTTAACCCCATTTGAAATAGTCACTGGACGTATTATGCCTCTTTCTTATAATGTTATAATTCCTGATTCTAATTTGATCTCAAATAGTTTGTTATAGTATTGTCAAAGCTTAATACAGCATGCTAAAAGCAAATGATTAAGTGATTAAACATGCTTATGCTCAAACTCCTGCTCCTGATTATATAGGTTATCGTGCTCCAGAACCTGGTGACTATGTATATTGGAAACGGCACCAGATAAACGATTCTTTAGAACCAAAACGGAAAGGTCCCTGTTTAGTTTTACTAACAAATGAATTTGCTGCAAAATTACAGGGTATAAAATCCTGGGTACATCTTTCCCAATTAAAGACCAAGATTCCTGACTGGGTGATCCAAGCTGCAGGAGGACTAAAGCTGAAATTCAGATGCCCTCAAAAAACGATCACCAACCAACCACCTCCTTTGGATGAGTGATTCAAAAGCACAATTTAGATATTTTGTTATTTGTTATATTCTTTATCACTTAGCTAATCTATATTAAGTAATTTTGATTTAAAATGATGTTGATCATTTATTTACTCTTTTATTTGTTAGAGGAATAGATACTTGGAATGAAAATGCTTTTGTCCGATTATCACAATCTGTAGCAAGCGCTGGTAATTTAACACAATGTTGGATTTGTCATCAAAACCCTCGTTCTGTTAAAGAAAACTCAGGTTCTTTAGCATCCCCCGTGTTAAATTATCATTTGATTCCACCTCCTACTATAAACTCTAGGAAAACTTTAATCTATACCATTAGAGTTAAGATGTGGACTCCTCTGTCTGTAACCCAAACATTACCTATACCATGCTTTAATATCACTTCTGTCAGGTTAAATGACTACTTGTGTGATATCCAGTTACTCCAAAGATATCCTCATTTGCCTTGTAAAAAGGATAGACATTTTATAGAACTATATCAATACCCTTCTAGAGATTTAAGTGATTGGTGTGAAGAGTGCTATAATAAGCTAACTGAAATTGCAATCCATAATCAGTTACCTCATCCTCATGATTATAATAATCAATGTTGGAAAAACCTTACTTATATAGAATTACAACTAAGAAGACTATCTATCTGTGATAATTCTCTAAGGGAGACATGGTTGTCACATGCAAATTTTTCTAAACCTTCTGTTTCCTCTAGACAAACTTTGTGTGCTCCTTATGGATATATGTTTCCGTGTGGTGGATCCAACTATACTAGCTCAGATGATCCCTTTCCAACTAACAGTGAATTTACATGGGCAATCTCTTGTTTAGATCCCTGGTGAATATGTGGGCAATGCACTTTGGGAACCTTAGGATTACCTTTAGATATTCATAATAATGATGCTAGTAAATACTGCAAAGGTAATGTTAATTTGTTATCCATTATAAAATGAGAATCAGAAGAAAGCCCATTGGTCCAACGATCAGGGTAGGGTTGGTCATTTCCAATAGCTTTAATTCCTAGTTATGGTATATTTCAATTGAAGAAATCTTTAAGAAATTTATCAATTACTATGGGACAAATAGCAGATGAAGTTGCTAGAGGGATGGAAGCACAACAGTGATCTCTAACCTCGTTGGCCAAAGTGGCATTAGACAACAGAATACCCTTGGACTTTTTATTAGACCAAGAAGGTGGAGTCTGTGCTGTAGTAAATACCTCTTGTTGCATTTGGATAAATAACACAGGAGAAGTAAGACAGGATATACGTAGAATTAGACAACAAGCTACTTGGTTACACACTGTAACACCCTTCCAAACACCAGATTTATTTGGTTGGTTACCATCAGGAATAAGTACATGGGCTAAAACACTACTGCAAGGGATAGTAATATTCTTGGTATGCATCCTGATAGTATTAGGAATAATAAGATTTATCTTCTATTGTCTTATACACCTAAAACGCAAAAGAAGGCCTCCACCTAAAATGTTGATGTACATTGAGTCTGTTCACTCTGGCAATGCGATTGATGAGAACATAGCTCTTAATTAATAACCTGGTGAAGAACCAGTTGGTGTCTGGTGGAAAATCAGCACCATGAGTTTAAAGAGCCTAAACTGGCTGCCATCTAGGAGCTCGACTAAGTCCAGGAATTGATCATCGATGTCTTATCTCGAATCTCTGATCAAAATGAGGGAATCATTGAGAAAATAATATTTGGAATCATTATTCCCTGACCTTGAGCATGGAGAAATATGACCCAGCTGGAGCTGGGCCCTCATAGACTCACAAAAACACATCAACTGGGCCCTGAGATAGAAAATAGATGGGACAATCTCAGAAATTATCTTAAGGAAGTTTTCACAAAAGGGCAATCAAACAGAACACAAAAGACTTCCCACTTTTTGTCTTTTTTTATTAGCATTTAGTGAATAGAAATTTGTTGGACTAATGAAGACCCTCCTGACTGTCGTTACCGAAACCTGTGCCAATGATTGTTAAGAAAGATGACTCAAAATGCAAGACCATAATTTCTAGACAATCAGTGAAAAGGTGATGCTTTCAATGATTCTACTCATTTTGTGATGTTGGTATATACTGATGATTCTGTAACTTTCCTCGGATTTGGGCAGACATTCTAGCTCTGCCAGCATTCTTGTCCACTTCCCACTTTTGTCCTTTTGAATATATGCTGAATAAAACTTTCTTTTTGCGATAAAATACTTAGGAATAAATCTGACCAGGGATGTAAAAGACCTTTACAAAGAAAATTATAAAACACTACTGCATGAAACCCAAAGGGATCTA
>NW_004444160.1:3410017-3412168 GCF_000243295.1 Trichechus manatus latirostris
GTGGGGTTGTTAACCAATGTCATAAAACAGCATGTGTGTTACTGTTACATGAGAAACTATCTGTTCTGTAAGCCTTCACCTGAAGTACAATAAAATATTAAAAAAAAAAAAACTTTCTTTTTGCTTTACTAAACTTTATGATGTTTTTCCCCTACAATAGTTATCATAAGAAAAAAAAATACTGAACAAAATGGTCCTAATCACAACCTTGCAATTTTAGTAAATTACTTGCCCATGTCAGTGGTCATTTCCCTTAACTTTCTTTTAAAAAGCTCATAGTTCTTTGTCTTCAGTGGAGTTGGAACTCAGTTCAGGTGTCCAGTCTCTCCCCACTGCAGTGGTCTCCCTCCTTCCATGGCAGTTCTTCTTCCCTTCCCTTTGTTGAAGAGGAAAATTAATAGCAGACATCTTACTTTGATTTTAAGGTCTTTCTTATACACAAAACCAAATATTAACCTAGAAAGCCTAACTCAAATGGCAAAAGTACCGATTTGGTTTCAGCCAGAAACTACTCTACAGCAATGTAAATTTGTCTTTTCCAGCTTGAAAAGAACAGTCACAGCAAAACCATTACCCTCTGATTTAATTAAAAAGACTCTAGGCTCTCCTAATTTAAATCTCAAAAAGTCTCATGGCTGCAGGTGGGTGGAGGGCCCAATTTTTTAGCAGCCAGGCCAGGGGCCACCTAGTAATCTGATAAACTGATCTCAGTAAAAGCGTGAAAAATCAAACCAAACCCATTGCCTTTGAGTTGATCCTGACTCATAGCGACCCTATAGGACAGAGAAGAACTGCCCCACAGGGTTTCCAAGGAGCAGCTGGTGGATTCAAACTGCTGACCTTTTGGTCAGGGCTCTGAAAGGGGGAAAATCCAAACCAAAGCAAACCCATTGTCATCAAGTAGATTCTGACTCATAGCGACCCTATACAAGGTTCAATTAATCATGTTAAGATTTTTAAGATTAGCCAGTGCCAGTGATGATTGATCTTCTATTCTTTCTTCTCCTTCTTCTATCTCATTGTAACTAGCTAACTTCCAGCCATTTGCTTTTTTTAAGACTCTGAATGGTCTCCGTATATGCATATAAAATAACTGCTTGTGATAGACTCTGTGATTCAATTTATTTGAGTTTTGATTAATTTTTGACACCTTAGTCCTTTCTCATCCCTTACAATATCCTTGCCTGTTTTAACATTGTCCAGTGCAATTTTTTTTTTTTTTGGCATAGACCACACCAGGCCTATTTTTAAATGAAGAGGAACATGGTATATCAATGTCAGACAAATGAATATAATAAATGTTTATTCCTACCCAGTTGCATTTAGAATGATCTGAAATATACATGCCAGAATTACTATGGGTTGTTTTGGGTACCAACTTTGATAAAACTAAAAGTGATTGGTGGAAATTTTATAAGCCTAATTAGGGACCACAGTTTGAGTCCATGATTATCAGTGACTAACCTGGATAAAGATACTACATCCAAATGGGGAACCTAACTCAGGCAGATTAATTCCCTGGATTCTTCACTAAGTTTGGTTCTATGTGACATTTTAGCTTTCTGGGAAAAAAAAAGTTTTTTTTCATTTACATTTCTCAAAAGAGATGCTTTCATTAAAAAACTTGCTAACTTACTTTCTGTTATTTTTATTACCCGTTTTTGTCAACCCTGCTTGTTGCACCAAACTGTCTAGACAAGGTCCAGGGTCTCCAACAAAAGCACAGGTTACACACAGACATTGGGTCGAACATCACTGTACTCACTTAGAGACAGAACAAGGTCAGCTTCAATAGTGGATGCTGGTCCCCCAGGTCAGCAAGTCACTTCCCACAGCCAACACAGTGCTGGTGTTCTGCACATACCCCTCTCATGTTGCAATTGAGAGAGCCTGTTCCCTCCCTACTGGTAAAAGATAGAAATGAAGTTGGCAAAATATCATGTGATGTGTATGCATAAGCATTTCCTGGGAATGTTGACATGTGCTTAGGCAAGAGGAGAGGAATGTGCTAATAAGACAGATAGGGTTAACTGTGCTGGCGGAATAAAAGAGCTGTTAAAAGATTACCACCTAGAAGTTGGGTCAACAGGAACCATATCCTGTCAACATAAAATAAGGTTAGAACAACCCGTGAATTACTACTTCCTCCTT
>NW_004444160.1:3412281-3415153 GCF_000243295.1 Trichechus manatus latirostris
AGGGGACTCCATCTTGAATATCAGCAGGTTCCATCTTGGATTCCAGATGCGAGGGCAACCTAATTAGTATGCAGTACCATTCCAAGGAGTACCTGCCCCTTTGAAGAAACCCACTGAATATTCATTGCTCTATTGTCCCCACAGAACCTATATAAGCCCTAGACTTATTTCTCCGTTTGTGTCAGTCTTTTGGAGAGGCATGAGCCCCCGACTGACTCCTTTTACTTGTCACAAGTAAAATAAACCTGTTAGAGCTGAACCCCAAAATTGTCTCCTCTGTGTATTCTTACAAGAGAAAGACAAGAACCCATTGAGTCCAGAGGCCTCCGTGCCCTCGGCAGTAACAATAGGCCACCAGCTGCAATGGGATATATTTGGGGTCAAGACGCCCTGGAAAAGGGAGTCAGCTCACACTCTCATCCCATCCAAGAAGTCAGGCCGACTCATCTGGTCAGTCCTGAGCACAGTTTTCATTCATGGGTCTCAGGGAAAGGTAGTAGACTGCACATGGACTGCCCTCGTCCACTGTTTTCTTCCAGGAAATGATATTCACTATCTTTAGGGGGGAAGGGGATACAAACAAAACACACAGGTATGCCATTTTACTCTTTCCGTATAAACTTGCCAAACACCATTTGAAATCTGAACTTGCTTGAAAATTCAGACATCTTTTACAAAATGACAGAATAAACTATTTCAATTATCTCTAAAACCTGTTGAGAAATTATAGCAGAGCCACAGTTCTGTCTTATTTCTCCACAGGAATATGACAGTTTTAGATAGCTAAATCTCTTGAATTGTATAGCTGTTAAATGTAATTTAGCTATTTACTGCCTTTTCTAGTGAACTTGGTCAATGTTTTATTGAATTCACTGATTAGCATCTATTTTATGACTACTGTAAAATAGTCATAAATAATCAGAGAATGGCTCTAAAATAATGATAAAACATACCTGTCCCATCTTCTGCCTTTTGAAACTATCTGTCATACCAATGACTAGGACCAATGGAAAAGGAAATATTAACATTTTTTTTGTCTTTTTAAAATTTAAAAATCTTCATTTACAATAAAGAGAACACATTCATTTCATTCAATTAGAAGTATAATTTTAACCTCTGCATAAGTGAGAAGAGAAGGATTTCCTTATAAACAAGTTGCCCAAGATCATTTCAAAGAAGACTGGATCTTTATGTGAAAATTAAATATTTTCCTGTTTATTACAAATTTCTGTATATTATAACCACAGCATACTACTGCAGCCTTTAGCAAGTATAATATCCCAAAATTCCAAAACCAACCAAACCCACTGTCGTCGATTCTGATTCATTGCGACCCTATAGGACAGAGTAGAACTGCCCCGTAGGGTTTCCAAGGAGCAGCTTGTGGATTTGAACTGCCAACCTTTTTGGTTAGTAGCCAAATGCTTAACCACTGCACCGCCAGGGCTTCCAAAATTCAAGGGTATCCTAATCTCCTATACTCATTGTGGTCTGATAATGTCTCCAGCAAAGGGCACAGGTAACCTTTATAACCCATTGTAGTGGAGTTGATTCCGACTCATAACAACCCTATAGGGCAGAGTTAGAACTGCCCCATAGAGTTTCCAAGGAGCGCCTGGTGGATTCGAACTGCCGACTTTTCGGTTAGCAGATGTAGCTCTTAACCACTATGCCACCAGGGTTTCCATAACCTATACAGTACTTAAAAAAGAAAAAGAAAAAAATTTGGAGTGTTTATACCAATTTGTTTGCACTAAATTGTACATTTTAATTTTAATGAGAAGTTACTCTTTCAAACTTAGGAGCTAGCACTTCCTCAAGCAATGTGAACACTTTGAATTTACATTTCCTGTAGTGGGAAGGAGGAGCCCTGGTGTCACAGTGGTTAAGCACTCAGCTGCTAACCAAAAGGTCATCAGTTCAAATCCACCAGCCTCTCAGCGGGAGAAAGATGTGGCAGTCTGCTTCTGTTAAGATTGCAGCCTTGGAAACACTATGGGGCAGTTCTCTGTCCTATAGGGTAGTTATGAGTCAGAATCAACTCAATGGCGATGGTTTTTTTTGGTTTTCGGTAGTGAAAGACTTTCAACAATAAAAGTCTGAAGACTGCACATTACAAAGAGTGAACCCTAAAGTAAACTATGGACTTTAGTTAATAATAATGTATCAGTATTCGCTCATTGTTTATAACAAATGTAAGATGTTAATAATAGGAGAACTAGTGGGCAGGAGGAGAGAGAACATATATGAACTCTCAGCACTTTCTGCACAATTTTTCTGTAAACCTAAAATTGCTGTAAAAAATAATGTCTATTTAAAAAATAAAAGTCTGATAATTTTAAATTATAGTCAAAATTAATATGGTTTGCTTTTAAGTCATATAAAAGAGTCATTAAATTATTCTCTCTCAGATTTAAACCCACCCTTTTGTACTCTATTCTGATGCTGGGGCTGGGACTCTGCAAACCACATTTTTCCATCATCAGCTGGTTCCTTTATAATCACTACCAGTAGGGGATGCTGAAGAGAGACATCCTGAAAGGTTGAAGGAGGAAGAATGGCCACACTTCTTATTTTGCTCCCTGCCATCACAGCAATGTTTTTCACCCTGACAGTGGCACTGATTCTAGTAATAGCAATTGGTTCCACATTCCTAGAACCAGACTTACTGAACTATTTCAGAGGTATCAACACCAGTTGAGCATAAGCCCATCCTTGGAGGTCTGATCCCAGCTTTATGGAGGCATTCCATGCCTCTAAGTTTTTTTTTTAAATTTTTTTTTGTACGTTAGATGAAGATTTACAGAAGAAACAGTTTCTCATTAAACAGTCAGTGCACATATTGTTTTATGACATTGGTTAACAACTCCAT
>NW_004444160.1:3416608-3418276 GCF_000243295.1 Trichechus manatus latirostris
TGGATCGTATGGTATTTCTATTTCTAGCTTTCTAAGGAAGTGCCATATCATTTTCCAAAATTATTGTATCATTATGCATTCCCACCAGAAATGCATAAGAATTCTGATCTCCTAGCAGCCTCTCCAACATTTGTTATTTTCTATTTTTTTTTTTAAATTTGTGCCAGTAACGCCGGGATGAGATGGTATCTCATTGTAGTTTTAATTTGCATTTCTCTAATGGCTAGTGATCGCGAGCATTTCCTCATGTGTCTGTTAGCCTCCTGAGTGTCTTCCTTCGTGAAGTTTGAATGTCTTCTTTGGTGAAGTGTCTGTTCATTTCCTTTGCCATTTTTTAATAGGATTATTTGTCTTTTTGTTGTAGAGGTGTTGGATTTTATTGTAGATTTTAGAGATTAGAACTTTGTCTGACTTGTAATGTCCAAATTTTTTTTCCCAGTCTGTAGGTTCTCTTTTTACTCTTTCGGTGAAGCCTTTTGATGAGCATCAGTGTTTAATTTTTAGAAGTTCGCAGTTATCTAGCTTATCTTCTGGGGTTTGTGTGTTGATGGTTATGGTTTTTCTATTGTTCATGCTGTGCATTAGGGCCTCTAGCATTGATCCTATTTTTTCTTCTATGAACTTTATACTTTTTGGTTTTGTATTTATGTCTTTGATCCATTTTGAATTAATTTTTGTGTATAGTGTGAGATACAGGTCCTGTTTCTTTTTTTTGCAGATGAACATCCAGTTTTGCTATTTGTTAAAAAGACTGTCTTTTCCCTATTTGATGGACTTTGGGCCCTTGTCAAAGATCAGGTGACCATGGGCTGATGGATTTACATCTGGGTTCTTGATTCTGTTCCATTGGTCGGTGTATCTGTTGTTGTACCAGTATGAGGCTGTTTGGACTACCATAGCTGTATAGTAGGTTTTGAGGTCAAGTAGTGTGAGTCCTCCTACTTTATTCTTCTTCTTCAGTAGTGCTTTACTTATCCAGGGCTTCTTCTATTTCCATATAAAGTTAATGATTAGTTTTCCATCTCTTTAAAGAATGTTGTTGCTATTTGGATTAGGATTGCATTGTATATGTAAATTGCTTTGGGTAGAATTGTCATTTTCACAATGTTTACTCTACCTGTCCATGAGCATGGTATGTTTTTCCATTTATGTAGATCCCTTTGGGTTTCTTATAGTAGTATTTTGTAGTTTTCTTTGTATAGGTCTTTTACATCCCTGGTTAGATTTGTTCCTAAGTATTTATTTTTTTAGGGGCTATTATAAATGGTATTGTTTCCTGATTTCCTTTTCATCATTCTCTTTATTGGTGTATAGAAATCCAACTGATTTTTGTGTGTTTCTCTTGTATCCTGCTACTCTGCTGAATCTTTCTATTATTTCCAGTAGTTTTCTTGTGGAGTCTTTAAGGTTTTCTATTGATAATATCATATTATCCACAAACAGGGACAGTTTAACTTCTTCATTACCAATTTGGATGTCCTTTATTTCTTTTTCTTGCCTTATTGCTCTAGCTAGTACTTTCTGCACAATGTTAAATAGGAGTGGAGATAAAGGGCATCCTTGTCTTGTTCCTCTTCTCAAGGGGAATGTTTTCAGCTTCTCTCCATTAAGAATGATGTTGGCCGTTGGTTTTGCATACATGCCCTATAGTATATTGAGAAATTTCCC
>NW_004444160.1:3428600-3459898 GCF_000243295.1 Trichechus manatus latirostris
AATTGATGTTCTAGGGTTTCAGGATTGTTGATTCTCTGTTTGGCTTAGTTTTTCGGATCTTTGTTGTGGAGGGACGGCGTGGTGCTTCTGCCTAGACCACCATCTTGCCGGACCACCCTTGGATAGTTTTTGAGAGCTCATTTTCTAGGTTGGAATCTGGCTGGTATAATCCTGTGCCCTAGATTCAGCCTGTGGTCTGATTTTTTTTGTTGTCAGATCAATGGTTTCCTTTTAATAATTCTTATAAGTTTGGTTTGGTTTTTAGTTAGTCCCTTAATTTCTGTTTATCTGGAAATAATCTAATTTCTCCATCATATTTGAAAGAGAGTTTTACAGGATATATTATTATTGGTTGACAATTTTTTTCTTTCAAGGTTTTATATATGTCATCCCATTGCCTTCTTGCCTGCAAGGTTTCTGCCAAATAATCTGAGCTTAGTCTTATTGTTTCTCCTCTGTATGTAAGTTTTTGTTTTTCTCTAGCTGCTATCAGGATTCTTTGTCTTTGGTTTTAGTGAGTGTGATTATGATATGCCTTGTTGATTTTCTTTTAGGGTCTATCCTATATGGGGTTCGATGAGCTTCTTGGATGGTCAGCTTTTCAACTTTCATGATATTGGGTAAGTTTTTTGTCAGCAGTTCTTCAATGATCCTCTCTGTTTTCTGTTTTCTCCCCTTGTTCTGGAACTCTGATCACGTGCAGATTTTTGCTTTTGATTGTATCCCACATAATTCTCAAGTTTTCTTCATTTTTCTTTGTTCTTTTTTCTAATTTTTCCTCAAATAGACTTGTAGCCAAGTGTTTGTCTTCAGTTTCACTGATCCTATCTTCCCTCGTTTGAAACCTGCTCCTCAGCCCTTCTATGACATTGTCCATTTCTGAAATCTTGTTGTTTATCTGCTGGATTTCTAATTGTTGTTTTTGTATGATTTATAATTGAGAATTTATTTTTGCATTTTGTTCCTGTATTATTTTCTTGATTTTTTTCCATTTTCTGTCTGTATTTTGCATGAATTTATCTGCCTTTTCTATGAATTTGTCTATTTTTTCCTCATTTTTGTCTGTTTTTTGCTTCAATTCTTGGATAACTCTGAATATTAGAGATTTGAATTCCCATTGGTTAGGTCTAGTTCCTTTTCTTCTACTGGAAGGTCATCTGGTGTTTTATTTTGGATGCTTACTGGAACCATCCTGTCTTGTTTTTGTATGTTTTTATATTGTCTGCTGTCTTTGGAGCATTCAGTAGTTATTTTCCTCATTTATTGATTGTAGATTTGTTTGTTTCATACTGCTTTTTTGTTTTATTTGGTTATGACTGAGCAGGCAGGCTATGCGTTCTTTGTTGTTTGTGCATCTGTGGGCATGATACTTTTCACCTCCTTCTGCAATGGGCTCCGTCAGTCACTCAGGTATGGTGCAGCAGGGCACGTCCAGCTGAAGGGGAGTTGCTGGAATGGGTTGTTTGTGGCACGTTCTAAAGCCACCAATGCAGACTGGGAATCAGTGCAGGGCATTTTCCGGTAGGCTGTGCCTATGCAGTTTGCGGGTGTGATGTTCAGTGTATGGTGCAAGTAGGCAGGAAGGAGGGGGGAGACTGTGATGTGTGGAGCTAAGATAGCTATGGAAAAGAGGAGAGAGAGGAGAGAGGAGCAGGAGCCAAAAACATATACACAAACAAAGAAAAAAGAGTGCTAAGGGAACTTGCTTTTGGAGTGGAGAAATGAGAGACTGAGAAATGGAGAAAAACAAAAGAAAAAGGGTAAAATAAAAAAATGAATAAATAAAAATTAGAGGAAAAAAAAAGAAAAGTCCCCAGGGATCCCATCAGTGCAGCTGTTAGGACTGGGGAAGTTGCTTCCAGGCCGTGAAGTACAGCCTGGCTAGAAGGCGTAGATGTGTCACACAGAACCAGGTATTCAGGATACAGAAAGAGAAGGTAAGTATAGAGAGATGAGAAACTGGAAATGAAGAAAGGAAAAAAAAAAGAAAAAGAGAGAAGAAAATAAAACAAGCAAAAAAGACAAAAACAAAAAAAAAGAATAAAAAAGAAACGTCCCCAGGGATGTCACTGTGCATCTGAACAGAGTAAAGGAGTAGCTCCTAAGCCAGGCAGTACTGCCCAGCTAGAAGGGGCGCCTAAACCAAGAAAAGAAAAAGAAAACAAACAAACAAATCAAAACAGAACAAATCAGAACAAACCAAAAAAAGCCCCAGGGTTCTTACCAGCATGGTGGCACTGGCTGGGAAGCAGTTCCACAGTCAAACGGTGCATCTAAGTTTTAATATTTTTCTTATTGTGATTTAGTTGAGAGTTTACAGATCAAATTAATTTCTCATTAAACAATTAATATACAAATTGTTTTGGAACTTTGGCTTCCAACCCCGCTATGTGTCAACACTCTCCCCTTCTCCACCTCAAGTTCCCTGTTTAAGTTTTAATAATTTTTAACTCTTCATTCTGTTCCTTGAGTCATAGAAGTGTTAGCTGCTTCCTGCAGTTATTACCTCTGTGGTACCTCAGAGTTTCCTTTTCACCATTACAGTCTTGTAATACCTGTATAATAATTCTTCATAGTGTAATCTCTTTGTTAAAATATTTGGTGCAGTCTGTGTCTACTGATTGGATTCTGACCTATGCACAGAACCTGTATTCCAGCATCTAGTCCCTTCTGGTAGTTCAAATTGAAACCATTATCATTCTAAATAATTTAAAGCTATCAACAAGTTTTGGTTGAGTTAATTCTCTTTGGAAGATATTATGCTTCTTATTAGAAAAATAAAACCTTCAATTAATTAATGATTAGTTAATAAAGGGACAATAAATCACAGTAATTATGACCACCTACTCTGAAATCTGAGAGAGTTTATTCTCATTTCAACCACTTATTTGATGTGGTACTACTCTGAATAACTTTTTTTTTTAAAAAATAAGTGAGAATATTAGGCAATGTATAATTAATAACCAAAAAAGATTATGGGATATCTAAAGAAGAAAGAGATGTGTGGTAAAGTCGATTGTTAATTTCAAGTTTTCAGTTCTCTGTAATAGGATTATACATTAATGCCACTTGACATGTAATTTTGCAGTATTCTCCCACTGTGGGTGCAGAATATTTCCTCCAGCCCACTGATATTGATCTTAGTTACAGGCCAATTGGACTTGCACTGACTTATGAGAAGTTAACATAGAATATTAGCAAAGTCCTTAAATCTGACTGTACTGTTTGACTTGACTTTTTTAATGCATTCCCTTCGGCATGACAAGAACATATTCTAGCTAGCTGCTGTCCCAAGGAATATAAGAGACATATCAAGCAGATCTGAATTCAATTCGCAACCTAAATCCAAACCCAATTGTCCCATGGCCTTAAACAGGCCTGTCCATCTGAAGAAAAGTCACCTAGCTGAATCCAGCCAGCATTGGCCAAACGAAAGATCTATGAATTCGAGAATAAATGTTTTTCATTGCAAGCTATTGAGTTTAGGGATGGTTTGTTAAATAGCATTATTGAATCAATGACTGACTAATATAATCACCATAGGCTGGGGTTCTTGGAAATATCACAACTGATAAACTTAAATTAGTCAGTGGATTACAGGAAGAATTCATAGTATATTTAATTCTTTTTTTTCTTCTTTCTTTTCATTTACTATCTCTGCAATAATCCAATAATCCTCCTTTAGGGGAGGGACCTCTTCTTACTTTCGGAAGTTGTAATGAGCTGTTAACTAAGAATCAAGAGAATGCAATTTGAGTCCCCATTTTCCAATTATTTGAGTGACTTTATGACCTCAGATGAGTTATTTAATCTCTCTGGGAATATATAACACCCCAAAAAACTAAACCAAACCCGTTGTTATCAAGTCAATTCTGACTCATAGAAACCCTATAGGACAGAGTAGAACTGCCGCATAGGGTTTCCGAGGAGCTGCTGGTGGATTCAAACTACTGACTCTTTGGCTAGCAGCCGAGCTCTTAACCACTGTGCCACCAGGGTCCATATACACTCTTTCCCCATGCAAGTTTCTTTGCTTCTATTTCCTTTTTTTAAAACATATTTTTAAAAATGGAAACTTTTCTTCAAAAAAATCTCGCTTGAAAATTTAATATTGAATAGATAAAAGAATATTGCTCTGATTAAAGTAGAAGTGGGGGCTAGTTCTAATTGAGACAGAGATTTCAGAAATGACATTCAGTTTTTAATCTATAAGCATGAATAGACACAGGGAAGATGGATAAAATACAGACTAGGAAACTCACACCTATATACTGTAGTTTGAGGGTTGCTGCAGATCCTTGATTGTTCCCCAGAAGCTCTCTACCATCCTTCTTCTGGATCTTAAATTCCCACTACCAGTGCATCAAGGCAGACTCTCCAGGAAAACCTGTTACAACAGGGGCATTGCGTTAACTGTGGTACTAATAGTTAAGTTACAAAATTAGGTTGAATCATATGAAACTGCTGAGTTTTGCCACTTTTGGCCTACAAAACTGCAATTTCATATGGTTTAATCTAATGTTAGACAACATTAGTGGGGTGGGGTAGTGTTCTGATACGTAGTGAAGATATTTTTACTTCTGGATAACTCTACTTGGGTAGCAGCAAGGATGGACTATAGTCACTGATACCAATGTATGTTTTTACATTAGGAATGCGAAAATAAGTAAATGAGATTTTGGGCACTGATAATAGTTTGAGGAATAAAAAAGATTTCAAAATATTAAAATCAGTGATTTTGAGTATCGAAAGGCAGAACCCTGAAGGACTTGGCATAAAATTTATGCTTAAACAACAGATTTTGAAGAAGTCATGATAACATAAGAATGAGTTTTCTTGCTTCAAAAGAGATAAAATTCCTCTACATTGGGAAAAGGAGTAAAAAGAGAAAAAAATAATAATCTTATGCTAGTCAGCATCCTTGATAAAAGGTGCTATACCGTCCTACTCTCTAAATAAAGCTTGGTAGACGAGCATTAGAAATCACCAATAGATTTGGGAGTTTATAAAGTAGAGGAGGAAACCTTGGTGGTGTAGTGGTTAATAGCTGTGGTTGCTAACCAAAAGGTCAGCCGTTCAAATCCACCAGGCTTTCCTTGGAAACCCTGTGGGGGCAGTTCCACTGTGTAATAGGGTTGCTATGAGTTGGAATCGACTCAATGGCAATGAATTTTAGTTTAAAGTAGAGGAAATCTGTGTCTTATTTTTTATTAAAGCCTAGAAGATTTGCCAACTTTGGTAGCTTTCACTGGTGCAGAGCAAGAAATACACAGAGTAGAGATGTCTCTTTGGCTTGTTTAGAAGGAGATGACTTGAGAAAACACTCTTAGAATTTCTCCCAGAAACTACAGGATGAATATTGGATCATTTCCTGTTTCTTCCAAGAGAGATATGGATGTTACTTTAGAGAGAAAAAAGAATGAGAAAGTAGCTGCAGAAGCTGCAGATATGTTCAAGCTTTTTATCAGAGACTTGAGGAAAATAGGGTATTCTATGCAGATTTGCAATAAAAATTCATTGACAGTATGTAATTATGATTTCCTCCAATCCACTCTCCATCATCATCACCATGCATATTTTGTTGGCCCTTTTAGATTTTCATAGATTCTAAGATGAAGCTTTTTCACATTTTTACTTATCCAAAATTGGGATACAGCTTATAATCAACGGCATTTTACAATTGGCATTGTCCGGGCGGCAGTTGTGATGTAGTAATCATTTCCTGAATAAAGCATCAGCATCACCAACACTTGCATAATGGATGTCAGAGGCTTGGAGACGATAGTAGAATGCTTTGTTTACCTCTAGGAATGAAATGGTTGTAAGGAGGGGTTGTGGGAAGAGATTTATCAGACATATTTAGCAACATTCCTGAAGTAGTAGTCAAAATGATCTAGCTGTATATAATTTCAAAGCTGGGTTAAGAACTTAGCACCAATGGCTGTAGTTATTTATGGATTCATCTAAGAAATGCTGCATTAACAAAGCTCTTAATGGCAAAAAGAATAATATCATATAAAAGTATTTTGATAACTCTGAGATGGAATGTGATAAGAAGAGTGGGAATCTGAATGTGAGGTAGTTTAAGAATTACCAGAACCAAATTATTTCTTTTGTATTCTTCTTCCTATGTATGAATAAGAGTTATGCATGACAAAAATTGTCTAATTAAGTCTAAAAATTCTTTAAAGTATAAAAATTCTAAGTGATATGATAGCATTGTGTTAAATAGATTAATTTTCAGCATTTTTCCTTAGTAACACATACAGTAATCGTGCATCTTACAATTGTTGGCATTTTAAATTTGATAAAATATGGCAGCTGTAACTCTGGAAAGAAGGTAATAAATTGATTTTTTTAAAAAAATTCTGATTTGGCTGAATTTAATTGACTAAGATTAAGTGTCTGCCATCAGGTGTTTTGTAGACTTGGATTTGTGGCCTGGAAAATAAAAACCATTATATTGGTTAATTTGCTATTTTCAAAATAACTAGCATCACCTTGGAAAACAAAACAAAACAAAAATAATAGGGCAAAGGACAGGAAAAGTTTTATAGCACTAGAATTTTTTGGAGATGATGACTCAGTAGGGTCCTATGGAAGGGGAAGCCAAAAGTTCAGGAGGTAGCATGAGGACATATTATACCTAGAAAGTCAAGCTTCAAAAAGGAGAAGGTGGATGCTGAGTGAGAGGTTTTTTTCTGAATACAGATTTGATCAATTTTTTCTTTTTCTTAATCCTGACACCAACTCTTTATTTTAAAAGGTCACATTTTATAAGGGTGTTGGAAAGGATAACACCCGTGTTCTCTGTAGTTTTCCTCGGTAATTTAGCATAATGTCTGGAATTTCCCAATTACAGAGTCATTCTTTTAGCTTCTGAGTATTGTTTTAAAAAATAGAAGGGGGCTACTAGAAGAGATGAGAAGAAACCTGCAAAAAACAAACCATCAGGATTTCAAAATATCGTCTAGAGTCTGCCTAGAGAATAGCATAATTCTCTCTAGTCAAATTTCTCATTTTGGTGTTATCTCCCTGTGCTTTGATTTCTGTAATAATATGCATTCAAGATGAGTGAGAGACACATAACCTACCTAAGCTGACGCAAAAGGAAATAGAAAACTTAACAGACCTATTACAAGTGAAGACTTTGAATCAGTAATAAAAAGCCTTCCAACAAAGAAAAGTCCAGGACCAGACGGTTGCACTGGGGAATTTTATTGAACATTTAGAGAAGAACTGACACCAATCCTATTCAAACTCTTCCAAAAATAAAAAAAAAGAAAGAAAGAAGGAATACTCCTTAACTCTTTCTATGAAGCCAGAATTACCCTGGTACCAAAATCAAAGACACCACAAGAAAAGAAAACAATAGACCAATATGACTTATGAATATGTTGTCAGATGCCATCGAGTCAGTTCTGACTCATAGAGATGCTATGCACAACAGAATGAAGCAGTAACCTGTCCTGTACCATCCTCACAATCATTGTTATGCTTGAGCCCATTGTTGCAACCACTGTGTCAATCCATCTTGTTGAGGGTCTTCCTTTTTTTCTCTGACTCTCTACTTTACCAAGCATGACATCCTTCTCCAGGTACTGGTCCCTCCTGATAACATGTCCAAAGTATGCAAAACAAAATCTTGCCATCCTTGCTTCCAAGGAGCATTCTGGTCGTACTTCTTTCAAGGCAGATTAGTTCGTTCTTCTACCAATCCATGGTATATTCAATATTCTTTGCCAACACCATAATTCAAAGACATCAATTTTTCTTTGGTCTTCCTTATTCACTACCCAGTTTTCACATGCATATTAGGTGATTGAAAATATCATGGCTTTATCATGGCTTGGATCAGACATACATTAGTCCTCAAGGTGACATCTTTGAGTTTTAACACTTTAAAGAGGTCTTTTGCAGCAGGTTTGCCCAGTGCAATACGTTGTTTGATTTCTTGACTGCTGCTTCCATAGGTGTTGATTGTGGATCCAAATAAATTGAAATCCTTGGCAATTTAAATATTCTTTCCATTTATCATGATGTTGTTTTTTGGTCCAGTTGTGAGGATTTTTGTTTTCTTTATGTTGAGGTGCAATCCATACTGAAGGCTGTGGTCTTTCAGTAAGTACTTCAAGTCTTGTTTGCTTTCAGCAGCAAAGTTGTGTTATATGCATATCACAGATTGTTAGTGAGTCTTCCTCCAATCCTGATACCTTGTTCTTCTTCATATAGTCCAGTTTCTCTATTATTTGCTCAGCATACAAATTGAATAAGTACCGTGAAAGGATAAAACCCTGACGCACACCTTTGCAGAAGTTAAACCACACAGCATCCCCTTGTTCGCATGACTGCCTCTTGGTTTATGTACAGGTTGGTCAAAAGCTCAATTAAGTGCTCTGGAATTCAACTTTTTCATAATATTATCCATAATTTGTTATGATTCATACAGCCTAATGCCTTTGCATAATCAATAAAACAAAGGTAAACATCTTTCTGTTATTTTCTGCTTTCAGCCATGATCCATCTGACATCAGCAATGATATTCCTTGTTCCATGTCCTCTTCTGAATCCTGCTTGAGTTTCTGGCAGTTCCCTGTTGATGGACTGCTGCAACTGCCTTTGACTGATCTTCAGCAGAACTTTACTTGTGTGCAATATTAATGATATTGTTTGATAATTTCTGTGTTTTGTTGGATCACTTTTCTTTGGAATGGGCACAAATATAGATCTTTTCCAGCGAGTTGGCCAGGTAGCTGTCTTCCAAATTTCTTGGCATAGATGAGTGAGCACCTCCAGCACTGCATCCGTTTGTTGAAACATCTCAGTTGGTATTCTGTCAATTCCTGGAACCTTGTTTTTCACCAATACCTTCAGTGCAGCTCAGACTTCTTCCTTTAGTATCATCAGTTCTTGAGCATATGCTACCTCCTGAAATGGTTAAACATTGACCAATTCTTTTTGGTACAGGGGCTGTATGTATTTCTTCCATCTTCTTTTGATACATCCTGCATTGTTTAATACATTCCCTGCACTATCCTTCAATATTGCAACTTTTTTTTTCCATTGCCACCAAGACGATTCTGCCACACAGTAACCCTATAGGACAGAGTAGAACTGCCCGATAGTGTTTCCAAGTAGCAGCTGGTGGATTTGAACTGCTGACATTTTGGTTAACAGTCGAGCTCTTAAACACTGAGCCACCAGTGCCCCATATTGCAACTAGAGGTTTGAATATTTTCTTCAGTTCTTTCAGCTTAAGAAATGTCAAGCATGTTCTTCCCTTTTGGTTTTCTAACTCAAGGTCTTTGCACATGTCATTATAGTACTTTACTTTGTCTTCTCAAGCCGCACTTTCAAATCTTTTGTTCAACTCTTTTACTTCATTGTTTCTTCTGTTTGCTTTACCTACTCTACGTTCAAGTCTCTTCTGACATCCATTTTTGTCTTTTCTTTCTTTCCTGTCTTTTTAACGACCTTTTGCTTTTCAAGTATGATATCCTTGATGTCATTCCACAACATGACTGATCCTCAGTCATTAGTGTTCAATGCGTCAATTCTATTCTTGAAATGGTCTCTAAATTCATGTAGGATATACTCAGGATCATATTTTGATCATTGTGAACTTGCTGTAATTTTCTTCAGCTTCAGGTTGAACCTGCATATGAGAAATTGATGGTCTGTTCTGCAGTAGGCTTCTGGCCTTGTTCTGACTGATGTTATTCAGCTTCTCCATCATCTTTTTCCACATATAATTGATTTGATTCCTGTGTATTTTATCCAATGAGGTCCATGCATATAGTCACCATTTATGTTGTTTAAAAAAGATATTTGCAGTGAAGACATTGGTCTTGCAAAATTCTAT
Source organism: Trichechus manatus latirostris (assembly GCF_000243295.1). NCBI lineage: Eukaryota > Metazoa > Chordata > Mammalia > Sirenia > Trichechidae > Trichechus > Trichechus manatus. The sequence continues at coordinate 3,438,463 of NW_004444160.1, forward strand.
CATGTGATCTCTAGTGTTATTTCTATCACAAGGCCATATTTTTCAACTAGTGATTTTTCTTCTTTGTTTCCAACTTTCACATTCCAATCTCCAGTAATTATCAATTCATATTGACTGCATGTTTGATTAATTTCAGACTGCATAAATTGGTAAAAATCTTCAATTTCTTTGCCTTTCGCCTCAGTGATTGGTGCTTAAATTTGAATAATAATCGTATTAACTGATCTTCCTTGTATGCGTATGGATATTATCCTATCACTGACAGCATTGTACTTCAGGATAGATCTTGAAAAGTTCTTTTTGACTATGAATGTGACACCATTCTTCTTCAATTTGTCATTCCTGGCATAGTAGACCATATAATTTTCAGATTCAAATTGACCAATACCAGTCCATTTCAGCTCATTAATGCCTAACATATCAATCTGTATGTCTTTCATTTCATTTTTGACGACTTCTAATTTTCCTAGATTTAAACTTTGTACATTTCACATTTCGATTATTAATGGATGTTTGCAGCTGTTTCTTCTAATTTTGAGATGTGCCACATCAACAAATGAAGTCCTGAAAGCTTTACTACATCCACACCATTAAGGTAGACTCTACTTTTAGGAGGCAGGTCTTCCCCATTAGTATTTTGAGTGCCTTCCAACCTGAGGGGCTTATCTTCTGGCACTATATCAGACAGTGTTCTACTCCTATTCATAAGGTTTTCACTGGCAAATTTTTAAAGAAGCAGATCCCCAGGTCCTTCTTCCTAGTCTCTTAGTCTGGAAGCTCAGCTGAAACCTGCCCATCACAGGTGACCTTGCTGGTATCTGAAACTCTGGTGGCGTAGCTTCTAGCATTAAGCAACACACGAGCCACCACAGTACAACCTATCAGATGAGTGGTGGTTTATTACTATAGATGCCAAAATTTTCAACAAAATATTAGAAAACAGAATCCAAAAGCATATTAAAAGAATTATACATCATGATCAAGTGGGATATATTCCAGGAATGCAAGGTTCAACATAATAAAAGCAATCAATGTAATACACCTCATTAACAAAAGAACCACATGATCATCTCAATTGATGCAGAAAATGCATTCAATAAAATCCAGCACCCTTTCTTGATAAAAACTCTTAACAAAATAGGAATTAAAAAAAAAAGTTCCTCAACATGATTAAGGGCATTTATGATAAACCAATAGTCAACATTATACTCAATTGAGAAAACTTGTAAATGGGAACAAGACAAGGATGCCCACTTTCATCACTCCTATTCAATATTTTATTGGAAGTCCTAGCCAGAAGAATAAGGCAATGAAAACAAAGAAAAGATATCCAAATTGGAAAGGAAGAGTTAAAACTATCCCTATTCATGGATGACACGAGTCTATGGAAAATCCCAAATAATCTACTAAAAAGCTCCAAGAACTAATAGAGGAATTTAGCAAAGTTCCAGGCTACAAGGTCAACACACAAAAATCAGTTGGGTTACTATACACCAGGAATGAGAAATCTGAAAAGGAGACTAAGGAAACAACTCCATTTATAATAGCATCTAAGAGAATAAAATATCTAGGAATAAATTTATCCAGGGATTTGAAAGACTTCTACAACAAAAATTTTAAAACACTGCTAAAAAAGACTAAAGAAGACCTACATAGGTGGAAAGATGTCTCATGCTCATGGATTAGAAGACTTAATATAGTCAACATGTCAATGACACAAAAAGCAATCTACAGATACAATGTAATCCCAATGAATATTCTAACAGCATTCTTTACAGAAATGCAAAAAATAGTACTTGATTTTATATGGAAAGACAGGAGACCATGAACAGCCAAAGCATTTTTGAATAAGAAGAAAGAAGTAGGACGCCTCACGCTTCTTGACTTCAAAACATATTATACAGCACAGTAACCAAAACAGCCTGATGCTGGTTTAAGGATAGACACATAGACCAATGGAATAGAACTGAAAACCCAGAAAGAAATCCAAACATTTATGGTCAATTGATTTTTGACAAGGAGCGAAATCCATACAATGAGGAACAGTCTCTTTAACAAACGGTGATGGGAAAACTGGATTTCCACATGCAGAAAAATGAAACAAGATTCATACCTCACACCATGTACAAAAACTAATTCAAAATAAATCAAGGCCCTAAATTGTAAATCTAAAAATATAAAGTTTTTGGAAGAAAATATAGGATCTAAGCTTTGGGACTTAATTTTTTTCCAAGATAGGTTATCAAACACAACAATGAATGCACGAGCAACAGAAAACAAAATAAATTACTGGGACATAATAAAAGTTAAATACTTGTTTTCATCAAAAGATTTTATCAAAAGAGTAAAGAGACAACCTACAGACTGGAAAAAAATTTGGGGGAATGATATAACTGATAAGGGTTTAATATCTAAAATATATAGGAAACGTCTACAACTTAACAACAAAAAGACAAATAACTCAATCAAAACCTGAGAAGAGGACATGAACAAACACTTCACCAAAGAGGATATTCAAATGGCCAACAGACACATGAAAAGATGTTCAATGTGATTAGCCATCAGAGAATTGCAAATAAAAACCACAATGAGATATCATCTCACTCCTACTATGAGACAATCTCAAGAACAGATTTGACACATTGAACACTAATAACCGAACACAAGGCAAGTTGTGGAATGACATCAAGGACATCATACATAATGAAAGCAAGAGGTCATTAAAAAGACAGTAAAGAAAGAAAAGACCAAAATGGATGTCAGAAGAGATTCTAAAAGTTGTTCTTGAACCTAGAGTAGCTAAAGCAAAAGGAAGAAATGATGAAGTAAAAGAGCTGAACAGAAGATTTCAAAGGGAGGCTGGAGAAGACAAAGCAAAGTGCAACAATGAAATGTGCAAAGACCTGGAGTTAGAAAACCAAGCTGAAGAACTGAAGACAAAAATTCAAACCTCCAGTTGCAATATTGAAGGATTCTATGGCGAAAATAATAAACGACACAGGAAGCATCAAAAGAAGATGGAAGAAATACACAGAGTCACTGTATCAAAAAGAATTGTTAGACATTTAGCCATTTCATATGATTAAGAACCAATGACACTGAAAGAAGACGTCCAAGCTGCACTGAAGACATTGTCAAAAAACAAGGCTCCAGGAAATGACGGCATACCAGTTGAGATGTTTCAACAAATGGATGCAATGCTGGAAGTGCTCACTCATCCATGCTAAGAAATTTGGAAGACAGCTACCTGGCCAACTGACTGAAAGACATCTATGTTTGTACCAAAGAAAGGTGATCCAACAGAATGTGGAAATTATCGAACAATGTCATTAATATCATACACGAGTAAAATTTTGCTGAAGGTCATTCAGTAGTGGTTGAAGTAATACGTCAACAAGGAACTGCCAGAAATCTAAGCCAGATTCAGAAGAGGTTGTGGAACAAGGGATATCATTGTTGATGTCAGATGAATCATGACTGAAAGCAGAGAATACCAGAAAGATGTTTACCTGTGTTTTATTGACTATGAAATGGCATTCGACTGTGTGGATCATAACTAATTATGTAAAACATTGCAAAGAATGGGAATTCCAGAACACTTAATTGTGCTCATGAGGAAAACTGTACTTAGATCATGAGACAGTCATTCAAACAAAACAAACGGATATTGCATGTTTTAAAGTCAAGAAAGGCATGTGTCAGGGTTGTATCCTTTCACCATACTTATTCAATCTGTATGCTGAGCAAATAATCCAAGAAGCTGGACTATATGAAGAAAAATGTGGCATCAGGATTGGAGGAAAACTCATTAACAACCTACGTTATGCAGATGATACAACCTTGCTTGCTGAAAGTGAAGAGGACTTGAAGCACTTACTGATGAGGATCAAAGACCCCAGCCTTCAGTATGCATCACATCTTAAATTAAAGAAAACAAAAATCCTCACAACTGGACCAATAAGCAACATCATGATAAACGGAGAAAAGATTGAAGTTGTGAAGGATTTAATTTTACTTGGATCCACAATCAACACCCATGGAACCAGCAGTCAAGAAATCAAACTACGTATTGCACTGGGCAAATCTGCTGCAAAAGACGTCTTTAAAGTGTTAAAAAGTGAAGATGTCACTTTAAAGACTAAGATGTGCCTGACCCAAGTAATGGTGTTTTCAATCATATCATATGCACTTGAAAGCTAGGCAATAAACAAAGAAGACAAAAGATGGATTTATGCCTTTGAATTATGATGTTGGCCAAGAATATTGACTATACCATGGACTGCCAGAAAAACAAACAAATCTGTCTTGGAAGAAGTACAGCCAGAATGCTGTATATATTGTATATATTATAAGGAGGGACCAGTCCCTGGAGAAGGATATCATGCTTGGTAAAGCAGAGGATCAGCAAAAAAGAGAAAGACCCTCAACGAGATGGACTGACATTGTGGCTCCAACAATGGTCTCAAGCAAAACAACAATTGTGAGAACGGCACAGGATTGGACCATGTTTCGTTCTGTTGTACATAGGGTCGCTATGAGCGAGAATCAACTCTACGGCACCTAACAATAACAGCAACAGGATGTCTAAGATAAGAAAAAAAGAAAGAAAAATCATGTGTTGGAGAGGATGTGGAGAAATTGGAACCTCATCCATCACTAGTGGGACTGCAAAATGGCATAGCTATTGTGGGAAAAGAATCTGGTGAGTCCTCAAAAAACTAAAGGCAGAGCTGCCATATGACTCAGCAATTCCACTCCTAGGTATATACACTAGGGATCTAATAGAAGTGACATGAACGGACATATGAACACCTATGTTCACTGCAGGACTATTCAAACGATGGAAACAACCTAGTGCCAATCAATGGGTGAATGGATAAGTAAAATGCGGTACATATATACAATGGAATACTACTCAGGGGTAAAGAAAAAGGAGTTCCTGAAACATCTTGCGACATGGATGAAACTAGAGGACGTTATGTTGAGCCAATTAAGGCAATCATGAAAAAACAAATATTGTATGTTCTCTCTTTTTGAAATGACATGAACAGGTAAATATACAGAAACTAATGTTCATTAGTGGTTACCAAGGAGGGGGAGGAGAGAATGATTCACTCTCTATGTAGTAGACATTTGTTATTTTTGGTGATGGGAAGGTAATACCGAATGAAGGGGAAGTGTACACAGCTTAACAAAGATAAATAATGTCACTAAATTGTACACAAGAACAAAGGACCTGTTGGTAATTGCTATGGCATATATAATTTTGAAACACAACAGCAAAAACAACCAAAAAATATATGTGTGAGTATATATGCAGGTAAGTAGACATACATATGTATAGGTATGTATATGTGAGTGTATTTGTGAGTATACGTGTGTGCATATATAGGTGTATGTGTATGTATGTGCATGCATGTGACTGTATGCACATACATTCATATATATAATAAAGCACATAAGGGGTACAGTTACAGGCAGTTCTTAGACATTACCAAACACCTCACTGGATTGGTGTTCTGGTTTGAAAGATTAGGACCATAGTCTCATGGGACATCTCAGTCAATTAGCATAATATAGTTCATAAAGCTACATCTTAGTTTGGTGAGTAGTGTCTGGGGTCCTAAAAGCTTGCAAGTGGCCACCAAAGATACAACTATTGGTCTCTACCCATCCAGAGTAAAAGAAAAAGAAGGAAACCAAAGACTCAAAGAAGAAACTAGTCTACAGGACAAATAGTCTACACAAACCACGGCCTCATCTACTCTGAGACCAGAGCTAGATGGTGCCCACCTACCACTACCAACAGCTCTAATCAGGGTCATGATTGATGGATCCTGGTAGAATGGAAGAAAAATGTGGAACAGAGCCTCAAATTTCTAAAAAGAAAAAACAAAACAAAAAAACAGACTTACTGTACTGGTTGAGACTGGAGGACTCCACAAGACTATTGCCCTGAGATAATTTTTAAACCTTAAACTGAAATTAACCCCCAAGATCACTTTGTAGATAAATAACAGACTGGCTCACAAAATAATGAATGTCACCTGTAAGTACTGTGCTCCTTTAAAAAATCGCCTATAAGAGACCAAATAGTCAATAGTTACTTTAAAACAAAATTGAGAATGTGAGGGAACAGGGAAACTAGATTAATGGAAATGTAACAACAGGAATGGAAATAATAAGGTTCATGCATTGTGAAGAATGTAACCAATGTCACTGAACAATTTGTATAGAAATTGTTGAATGGGAACCTAAACTGCAATGTAAACCTTCACCAAAAATACAATAAAATATTATTTAAAAAATAAATAAAAGATGAGTGAAACACAGAAATTTTAAACATTTCAATTAAAAAAAATTAGAGGTCATTTGTAATAGCTGCATTTTTTACACACTTATTATTTTTATGATTTACTTGAAAACCCTACGCAACTTCAAGATTTGATTTCCTTTACAAAACACATAAAAGAATAATTTTTCCTTCCAGAACTCTAGGTAGTTTAGCTGCCATGTAAACTAATGCAATGGAAATGCCACCTACAATAAAAGGAAAACAGGTTTCCCTCTCCTTGTTCTTTCTCTACAACGACAGGCTGCTGCACAAGCCCAGTAGACAAGAGACTCGGATTCTCACAAGTATATGACTGTCATTAAGGTTTGTAATGTTTTCCTAGTTGATGACACACACATATACACAAAAGGTACAGCATCTGGGAACTGAATGGAACAGCAAGTCCCCTAAAGGTTTATTCAGGATGCATAGAAAATATCAGATGATTTTATTTTCTTTGAAATCAAGGAAAATCCAATCCAAAACCACTTCCCTAAGAAATCTAAAAGTGAATTTCTAGTGGGGCATTGATTGTAAATTTGAATCATTATCTCTTGGGCAATATACTTTTTAAAAGAAGGAAAAATTAAAATGAAAGAAATTGAATAAACCAAGATTATGTTAGTTCAGGTCCTTTAATCAATAGATTCCAAAATATGACTGCCAAAATTAGATTATATGTGGAAGAAAGTTATTGGAGAAAATATTTTGAAAGGCAAATAGGGAAGGAGCCTAAGAAGGCTGGAAGATCTGTTATATCACTGTGCAGGTCTGATCACTGAGAAGTAGAGAGGAAAGGGAGAAAGGCTAGGTGGGAAGATCTTAGACAATTTTTCAGCTCTAAAAATGTTTCAGCCAAGATCATAAATAGTCCTCTAGCTGAAGTAATCTGTCAGAAAAGTCCCATATCTCAAAGGAATGAGACTGTTTTGGTATCCTTGCTGCACTGAGTCATTGGCTATGAGCAGCCTGTGGGAAGCACAACCTTATACCAAAATTGGTTGTGGATTCATAGCACAGCAACTGGGACTGTCTGAAATTTATGCTCTCCACAGTGGGAGATCTCAGAGGTGCATTTTGATAGTTGCTGTAAAAGGTTCAGCTAAAAATGCTTTCGTTTGTTTCAGCACATTCAAGTTTACTAGACAACTATCTATTTGCTTAATTTATTTTGTGAACTGCATTTCTAAACTTTTTCAAAGGGTTTTAAATTAAGAATAATTTATTTTTTAATTTATTGAATGAATTCTTCATTAATGCAAGCATCAAACTTAAAGCTTACTGTTGCAAAAAATTCTTGGATCACAAAGAACTCAAGGCAAATTATACAATTTACCCCACTGCCATGAGGTAGGTATACAGCCAGTTATCAATTTTATAGGAATGAGAAAAACAAGTCTTAATTTTTCCTCATAAAAACTACATTATTAATACATTCTTAATTATTAATTCCTTCCTTCTTTCTTTCCTCCCTCTCTCCACTCCCTCTCTTCTTTTCTTTCTTTCCTTCCTTCTTTCTTTCTCTCTCTTTCTTCCTTCCTTCCTCCCTCTTTCCGTCCCTCTCTCCTTTCTTCCATCCTTCTTTTCTTTCTATTGTAAAGTAAAAGAAAAAAATATGGACTTATATATGGAGAAACTTTATTCAGAAAGAGAAGGGGGAAAGGGAAAGGGACTATTGTAATAGTGGGAAAGGGCAACTATTACAATATAGAGAATGCAATGATTATAACAGTTCGGAAAAAAAGCATTTTTCTTTTATAGAAATTGATAGTAAACAAGACTAGAAAAAACCCAGGTTTGGGGAAGTAGGATGAAAGGGTGACGTCATCATAGTAAGTCAGAGAATGTTTTAGGCTGAGGTCAACCTATTCTCCGGAAAGGGGGGTAGTATTTTGACTGAGGCTGAGGGGGGGGTCAGATTTCAAAAACTTAGGGGAAGGAAAGAAGTTTAACCAAAGTTTGGTTAACAAGCATTTTGTTTCGGATTGATCATGGAGGACAAATCATCAGTCACTCATTTATGAGGCAAGAAATGGGAATTTGGAGAATTTTGTCATAGGCAAACAAAGGGGCATTTGCAAGTCTTCTCTAAGTCATCAGGAAACATGGTTATTTGCAGTAAGACGTTTTACTGAACTCAAAGGGTGAGGGGATTTCTTTAACCACTACTGTTTGCCAGTATCACCAAGGTTCAGGTAAAATTTATCATTGTCAATAAATGATAGTCATTCATCAATGAACAGCCTAGAGGGATTACAGATTTCTGATTCTGGCAAAGCAGGTTTTAGGAAATAGTTTATTTTATTTTATTGTACTTTAACTGAAAGTTTACAATTCAAGTTAGTCTCGCATACAAAAATTTGTACATACATTGTTGAGTGAGCCTAATTGCTCTCCCTATACTGTGACAGCACATTCCTCCTCTCCACCGCTGATTTCCTGTGTCCATTCAACCAGCTCAGGACCCTCTCTGCTTTCTTATCTCACTTTCAGACAGGAACTTTCCATTTAGTCTCATGTGTCTACTTGAGCTAAGAAGCACACTCTTCATGAGTATCATTTTATGTCCCATAGTCCAGTCTAATCTTTGACTGAAGAGTTGGCCTCTGGAATGGATTTAGTGCTGGGTTGACAGAGAGTCCAGGGGCCATACTTTCTGGGGTTCCTCCAGTCTCAGTCAGAGCATTAAGTCTTGTCTTTTTACTACAATTTGAGTACTGCACCCCACTTTTCTCCTACTCCATCCAGGACTCTCTGTTGTGTTCCCTGGCAGGGTGGTCATTGGTTGTAGCCGGGCACCATCTAGTTCTTCTGGTCTCAGGCTAATTCAGTCTCTTGCATATGTGGCCCTTTCTGTCTCTTGGGTTAATGCTTTCCTTGTGACTTTGGTATTCTTCATTCTTCTTTACTCCAAGTGGGTTAGGACCAATTGATGCATCTTAGATGGCCGCTCACTAGCTTTTAAGACCACAGACGTCACTCATCAAAGTAGGATGCAGAACATTTTCTTAATAAACTTTGTTATGCCAATTGACCTAGATGTCCCCTGAAAGTATGGTCCCCAGACCTCTGCCCCTGCTACTCTGTCCCTCGAAGTGTTTGGTTGTATTCAGGAGACTTCTTAGCTTTGGTTTAGTCCAGTTGTATTGACTTCCCCTGTAGTGTATGCTGTCCTTCCCTTCACCTAAGATAATTCTTGTCTACTATCTAGTTAGTGAATAACTCTCTCCCTCCCTCCCTACCCTCATAACCATCAAAGAATGTTTTCTTCTGTGTTTAAACCTTTTCCTGATTTATTATAATAGTGGTCTTATACAATATTTGTCCTTTTGTGACTGACTAAATTCACTCAGCATAATGCCTTCCAGATTCCTCCATGTTATGTTTCACAGCTTCATCGTTGTTCTTTATCATTGTGTAGTATTCCAATGTGTGAATATACCATAATTTGTTTATCCATTTGTCCGTTGATGGGCACCTAAGTTGTTTCCATCTTTTTGCTATCGTGAACACTGCTGCAATGCACATGGGTGTGCATATATCTATTCGTGTGACGGCTCTTATTTCTCTAGGATATTTTCCAAGGAGCGGGATTACTGGATTGTATGGTACTTCTATGTCTAGCTTTTTAAGGAAGCGCCAAGTCAATTTCCAAAGTGGTAGTACCATTTTACACTCCCACCAACAGTGTATAAGTGTTCCAGTCTCTTCACAAACTCTCCATCATTGATTATTTTGTGTTTTTTTTGGATTAAAACTAGCCTTGTTGGTGTGAGATGGTATCTCATTGTAGTTTTGATTTGCAGTTCTCTAATGGCTAATGATCATGAGCATTTCTTCATGTGTCTGTTAGCCACCTGAATGCCTTCTTTGGCAAAGTGCTTGTTCATATTCTTTGCCCATTTTTTAATTAGGTTGTTTGTCTTTTCTTGTTGAGGTTTTGCAATATCTTGTAGATTTTATAGATTAGATGCTGATCGGATTTCTGGTAGCCAAAATTTATTTCCCAGTCTGTAGGTTGTCTTTTTACTCTTTTGGTGAACTTTTTGATGAGCATAACTGTTTGATTTTTAGGAGCTCCCAGTTATCTAATTTCTCTTCTGGTGTTTGTGCATTGTTACTTATGGTTTGTATTTTGTTTATGCCATGTATTAGGGCTCCTAGCAATGTACCTATTTTTTCTTCCAAGATCTTTATCGTTTTCCATTTGATATTTAGGTCTCTGATCCATTTTGAGTTATTTTTTGTGCATGGTGTGAGGTATGGGTCTTGTTTCAGTTTTTTGCAGTTGGATATCCAGTTATGCCAGCACTATTTGTTAAAAGGACTATCTTTTCCCCAATTAACAGACTTTGGGCCTTTGTCAAATATCAGCTGCTCATAGGTGGATGAATTTACTTCTGGATTCTCAATTCTGGTCATTGGTCTATGTATCTGTTGTTGTACCAGTACCAGGCTGTTTTGACTACCATGACTGTATAATAGATTCTAAAATCAGATAGTGTGAGACTTCCCACTTTGTTCTTCTTCTTGAGTAAAGCTTTCCTTATCTGGGGCATCTTCCCTTTCCAAATGAAGTTGGTGATATGTTTCTCCATCTCATTAAAACATGCCGTTGTAATTTGGATCGGCATTGCATTGTATCTGTAGATCGCTTTGGGTAGAATTGACATTTTCACAATGTTGAGTTTTCCTATTCATGGGCAAGGTATGTTTTTCCACTTATGCAGGTCTCTTTTGGTTTCTTGCAGTAGTGACTTGTAGTTTTCATTTTATACATCTTGTGCATCTGTGGTTAGATTTGTTCCTAAGTATTTTATCTTCTTGGGAGATATTGTAAATGGTATTCATTTGGTGATTTTCTCTTTGAAGTTCTCTTTGTTGGTTAGAGGAATCCAACTGATTTTTGTATATTTGTCTTCTATCCTGATACTTTGCTTCTTGTGGATTCTTTGGGGTTTTCTGTGTATAAGATCATATCATCTGCAAATAAAGATATTTTTACTTCTTCCCTACCAGTTTGTATGTCCTTTATTTCTTTTTCTAGCATAATTGCTCTGGCTAGGACCTCCAGCAAAATGTTGAATAAGAGTGGTGATAAAGGGCATCCTCATCTGGTTCCCCTTCTGAAGGGGAATGCTTTCAAACTCTCTCCATTTAGGATGATGTTGGCTATTGGCTTCATATAAATGCCCTTAATTATGTTGAGGAATTTCCCTTCTATTCCTATTTTGTTGAGAGTTTTTATCATGAATGGGTGTTGGACTTTGTCAAATGTCTTTTCTGCATCGATTAATAAGATCACGTGGTTCTTGTCCGTAGTTTTATTAATATGATTGATTACATTGATTGTTTTTCTAATGTTGAACTATCCCTGCATACCTGGTATAAACCCCACTTGATCATGGTAAAGTATTGTTTTGATATTTTGCTGAATTCTATTGGCAAGAATTTTGTATAGAATTTTTACGTCAATATTCATGACGGATACTGGTCTGTAATTTTCTTTTTTTGTGGTGTCTTTACCTGGTTTTAGTATCAGGGATATGCTGGCTTCATAGAATGTATTTGGGAGTATTCCATCCTTTTCTGTGCTCTGAAATACCTTTAGTAGTAGTGGTATTAACTCTTCTCTGAAAATTTGGTAGAATTCTCCAGTGAAACCATTGGGGCCAGGGTTTTTTTGTTGTTGTTGGGAGTTTTTTAATACCTTTTTAATCTCTTCTTTTGTTATATGTTTATTTATTTGTTTTACCTCTGTTTGTGTTAATTTAGGTAGGTAGTGAGTTTCTAGAAATTTGTCCATTTCCTCTAGGTTTTCAAATTTGTTAAATACAATTTTTCGTAGTATTTGTTAAGATTCTTTTAATTTCAGTTGGGTCTGTTCTGATAACGCCCACCTCATTTCTTATACAGGTTATTTGCTTCCTCTCCTGTTTTTCTTTTGCCAGTTTGGCCAATGGTTTATCAATTCTGTTGATCTTTTCAAGGAACAAACTTTTGGTCTTGTTAACTCTTTCAATTGTTTTTCTATTCTCTATTTCATTTAATTCTGCTCTAAATTTTATTATTTCCTTTCTTCTGGCAGCCGAGGGCTTCCTTTGCTGCTCACTTTCTACTTATTCCAGTTGTTGGGTTTATGTTTTGATTTTGATCCTTTTTCATTTTTGTATGTGTGCATTTATTGCTGTAAACTGACCTCTGAGCATTGCTTTTGCCATGTCCCATAGGTTCTGGTAGGATATATTCTCATTCTTATTGATTCTATGAATTTCTTTATTCTATCCTTAATTCCTTCTAAAACCCAGTAGTTTTTGAGTAAGTTGTTGTTCAGTTTCCATGTGTTTGATTTTTTTCTTTGCTTTTTCTGTTATTGATTTCCACTTTTATAGCTTTATGGTCAGAAAAAATGCTTTGTAATATTTCAATGCTTTGGATTCTGTTAAGGCTTGCTTATGGCCTAATATGTGGTCTATCCTGGAGAATATTCCACGTGCGTTGAAAAACAAAGTATACTTGGCTGCTGTTGAGTGGAGTGTTCGGTATATGTCCGAGAGATCAAGTTTGTTGCTTGTAGCATTTAGATCTTCCATGTCTTTACAGAGCTTCTTTCTGGATTTTCTGTCCTTCACCACAAGAGGTGTGTTGACGTCTCCGACTATTATTGTGGAGCTGTCTATCTCTCTTTTCAATGCTGTTAGAGTTTGTTTTATGTATTTCAGAACCTTCTCATTGGGTGCGTAATATTTATTGTAGTTGTATCCTCCTGGTGCACTGACCCTTTAATCATTATATAGTGCCCTGCCTTATCCTTTGTGGTGGATTTCACTTTAAAGTCTATTTTTTCAGATATTAATATTGCCACTCCTGCTCTTTTTTGAGTGTTGTTTGCTTGATATATTTTTTCCATCCTTTGAGTTTTAGTTTGTTTGTGTCTTTGAGTCTAATGTGTGTCTCTTGTAGGCAGCATATAGATGGATCATGTTCTTTTAATCCATTATGTCACTCTCTGTCTCCTTATTGGTGCATTTAGTCCATTTACATTCAGCGTAATTATTGATAGGTATGAGCTTAGTGCTGTCATTTTGTTGCCTTTTTTTGTGTGTTTTTGAGAGTTTCTTTGTTCCACTTAATTTTCTGTGCTGAGTCGTTTTCCTTTATGTATTATCTTTTCATCTTTTTCATTGTTGTTGATTTTGTATTTGGTGAGTCTTTGTATTTTTGTTGTTTTTTATTTTGATGTGTAGAACTGTTAGTTTCTTTTGTGGTTACCTTAATATTTACCCCTATTTTTCTAAGTTTACACCAGTATTTTATTTCTTTATATCACCTTGACTTCCTCTCCATATGCAAAATCTACATCTACATTTTTTAAGTCCCTCTTTTTTGTTGTCATCTTTTACATATTGACATCCATTTTCCTATTTTCAGTGTTTTAGCTTTGATATATTTTTGTGACTTCCCTATGTGGGTTGACATGTGGTTGCTCCATCCTGTTCCGTAGTCTTGGGTTGTTATCTGATGTTATTGATTTTCTAAACAGAAGACTCCCTTTAGTATTTCTTGTAATTTTGGTTTGTTTTTTGCAAATTCCCTATACTTCTGTTTATTTGGAAATGCCCTAATTTCGCCATCATATTTGAGAGACAGTTTTGCTGCATTTATAATTCTTGGCTGGCAATTTTTTTCCTTGAAGACTTTATCTATGTCATCCCATTGCCTTCTTGCCTGCATGGTTTCTGCTGAGTAGCCCGAGCTTAGTCTTATTGACTCTCCTTTGTTGATGACTTTTTGTTTATCCTTAGTCGCACTTAAAATTCTCTCTTTATCTTTGATTTTGTCAAGTTTCATTATAATATGTCTTGCTGACTTTCTTTTGGGATCTACCTTATATGGATTCGAGGAGCATCTTGGATAAATTTCTTCTCATCCTTCACGATATCAGGGAAGTTTTCTGTCAACAAATCTTCAGCAATTCTCTCTATATTTGTTTTACCCACCACCCCCACCCTCTTTCTGGTACTCCAATCACTCGTAGGTTATTCCTCTTGATAGAATCTAACGTAATTCTTAGGGTCTCTTCATTTTTTTTTTTAAACTTTTATCTAATTTTTCCTCAAATAAGTTGGTGTCAAGTGCTTTATCTTCAGTCTCACTAATTCTGACTTCCTTTGCCTCAATTCTGCTCTTATTACTTTCTATTGATTTGTATAATTCTGAAATTTTTTTAATCTTCTGGATTTCTGATTGCTGTCTTTCTATGGATTCTTGCAGCCTGTTAAATTTGTCATTATGCTCTTCTCTAATCGTCTTAAGTTCCTCTATTGCTAGGTCTACATTTTGTCTAAGCTCCTTCCTAATCTCTTGAAGAGTTCTGTTTAATAATCTTTTGTATTCTGCCTCCAGTTATTCCAGGTAGTTTTTTTCCTTTGGAAAATTCCTTGATTCTTTATTTTGGGACCTTGCTGAAGCAACATGGTCTGCCTCTTTATGTAATTTAATATTGACTGTTGTCTCTGAGTCATCAATAAGTTATTATATTTATTTATTTTTTGTTTTTTTAATGTGTTCCAGGTTCTTGTTTTGTTTTGATATGCCCAAATAGGCTGCTCTTGTGAGCTAGTCCCACCACTGACTCCCCTAAAGCTCTAACTTCCTGTCACCAGGTGACCAGAACTGCCAGTAAGTATATGAGCCCAGGAGTTTGCCCACTTCTCCTGTATGAATTCAGCTCAGGTGTCCAGGTAGCTGGCCACCAAATGTATGGTGAAGGCTCTCACCTACAGTCCTAGACATGTTTGGGTGATTAGTGTAGGCACAGGCATCTGCTGTAAGGAGTCACACGCTGAGAGAAGGCAGGGGATCGAAGGTCTCCCCTGATTGTCAGAGAGGAAACCGTGTCCCTGTTCCCTAGGGTGCTTAGGTGGATGCTTTTGCAGCCGGACTATGAGCACCCAATGCTGTTGGCTGTAAGGACTAGGGGGTATCAATTATTCTTGGATCTCTGTTGCAGGTGGCCAGATGACGTGGGTGGAGCCAGCAGCCCTCAGACCCCTTATGTGGGTAGGTAAAGACCATGCTTAATACACAGAGCACTGTCAAATGTCAGGAACCTGCCACTTCACAGCTGAAGCAATTGAAGTTAGACTTCAGGTATATACCCTATTGTACTGTGGTATTGAGGGCCTACGTTGTTGACATGGGCCCACACAAGTCTATGAAGGGAGAAAGGCACTCAAAGTCTGTGAACCCCTTATGCCTGTGCTTAGGCAAAGGAGCTATGCCTACCCTGAGTTCCTGGCTTAGGAGAACTGGCAGATTATTTTTCCCCCCTTTGTTAATTATTTCACTCTTCAAGGCTGGGAGAATGGCTCTGGGCCTTTGATGGGTCCTAATTCCAGCCCAGGGGACTCCGCAATTTCTGAAGCCGGTCCCAGACCCAGTGCAGAGCAGGGAGCAAGAAGGTAAATGGGAGAGAGGTTTTTCCCAAAGAGGGGTGTTTTTCATTCACATGGTAGGCCAGACACAAGTATTTATCTTTCGCCGATTGAGGGCTGCTTCTTACTGGTTCTGTATGGCCAAGTAAAGTCTGTGCCTCTGGGTCTCTCCCGGCCTGGAAAATGCCTCCCGAGCTCCACTGTTTGCTTGCCTCACCGCACACCACAAACTGATCCGGCCTGAAGGGCTCAGGCTCTCACCAGGTCAGGTCTGGCAACTGCTTGCTGCTTCTGAATTGTCTCTCCCTCCCCCTGCCAGTCAGTCTGATTCCTCCACTTTGATTTTGATGTTAAGGGCTCCTACACTGTCATATGTAATCGATTCACTTGTTTTTTTGGGTCTTTATTGTAAGAAGGGCCACTGGAAGCGTCTGACTACTCTGCCATATTGGCCCTGCCCGCCAGGAAATAGTTTTATGAAGACTCTTCTCAGTGTTGTGTCTGCAAAATATGTTGAACCGTCTGTTGAGAAGTGGTGGAAAAGATCAGTTGTTTAAGGGTCATGCATTTTAAAAGAGGAATGTCTAAAATAAATATAAGTAAAATAAAAGAGAAATATTAACACAAAAGTTGGATTAAAGTCTAAGAAGCTTGTTGATGAAAAGCAATTATGCAGCACTGCTTGCTGACTTTCTTGAAGCTCAGATGTAGATGTTCTTCACGATGCTGTTTATTCTTGGTAGCCTCTCATAAGGGCATGCGTGCCATGAGCATATTGCTAAACTTTCTTAGTGGCTCAGACAGCACTAAGGAGAAATCTGGCCAATGCATGATTTTCTGCATTGATGGTTCCTTTGAGGTCTATCATAAGTTGTTGGCCTTTAATTCTCAGTGCTTCTTCCGATTCTAGGGAAAAAGTCCAGCCAGAAGACAAGATAGAGTCTCAGTAAGGATATAGGTGTTCAAGTTTTAATTCTCAGTTGTGCCAAGCCAGAAGAGAGGGAGAAAAACTGGAAATGTTACTTTGGAATGTTGTAGCCAGATATTGAAGGAAACTGTAAAAGCTGAAAATTTGGTAAGGGTTGAAAATTTGTACAAGATGACAGAATCCAATCCAATCTACAGGTAGACAACTAAACTATCAGTTACCTGCAGTTTAAAGAGATGTACAAATTACCTCAAAGACAGTGAATAGGACCAGAATCTGACAACCCACAAAGGTATGCTGTAGTTGTGTATTGAAACATAAAACATCTCTCTATAGTCATCACTCTTTTGATCAAAGGAAGTCTTAAAACAAAATAATTATTGATCACAAAGTAAGATTTGTCTTCATTATTTACATGGATATAGCAAGAATGGTGATTTATCATATAGGCATTTAAGTTTGCTTTGCTGGAAGTTTTTATAAGGAAACTCAGACTGGACTTAAAAAAAAAAAAAAGGAAGCCTCTATAGCCTCGAAAGCCAAGCCAAGACCTTGCCACCAGATTTCACCTTCAGAACCTACAGGTTTGTTTGAACTCTTCCCTTCTCCAGGTACGTAAAATGCTGTTAGTTTCCTTGGTCTGCCAGGAAATGACATTTATTACTCACCCCTAAGGTTAAGGAACCTTGCAAGCCAACTACAAGGCTGGATTTCCCAGGAGGTTTTGTAAGCATTGGCTCCATAAAGTCAACCTAATTCTTTAAGAGTGTCCAGTCATATCTATTCTATGAGCATCATTCTCAAATATCACCTTCCATCAAAGATAGGTTATATAACTGACATTTTCAATTACGTCCTCTAATAAGAAAGATATATTCTTATTGATCTTATGCAAATAGTTACACTGCTATAAAAATAAGAGTACTCAATAAGAGTATCTGAATTCTGGAAGAATAAGTCAAGGAGAAAAAGATAAAGGCTTCATTTCTGTTCATGAAAGTATAGTCAACTAAATTGTTACAAGTTTATTTATGAGAAAGACCTGGTGATCTGCTCCCATAAAGATGACACACTAAAAAACACTATGGGGCAATTTTTACTCTGTTACATGGGGTTGCTATGAATCCAAATTGACTTAATGGCACCTGACAACAACTATAACAACAGATAGCTTAAGAGCAAAGGAAAGGTGGTTCCTTATATCCAGAAAATAAAACATTAAAGCATCAGCAATATTCCAAACAAAACCCGTGATCACTTTCATCAGTTCATTCAGACCCATGTAATTAATTCTTATTTTGCTTTGATCTTAGATTAGCAGTCTCATGAATCTATCAGCTTCTTCACTACAGATTTGGAAATCTTGATTTAGTCCAGAATTGGTCTCAAAGTTATTTTAGCAATACCATCACAACCGTGTATTCAGAGTACCTGCCATAGTCCTCTCCATGAATCTCTGAGATGGTGCCTTTTTGTTGAAGATAAAGCACTCTGGTCTGCAGTTGATTGTAAGCACTTTCAGGGAAGCATCAAAATAAAACAAAACTATCTGTAGATAACATTAGACTTAAAATAGCCAAGGTTAACTTATTAGTAATACTTATTAAAACTGAAAGATCTGATGAGAGTTCATTACAAAAGCAATACAATTGACAAGAAACTTTGGTTGTTTCTGTTGCATTAAAAAAAAAAAAACTAAAATTATGACTGATAACACTACAGTTTTATTGTCTAACATCAGGCAAAGCAACACCAGGACAACAAGGACATTGACAAATGTCTAGGAATTTCATATAATTTCTGAAATATTTATATTAATGTCATTTTAACCATACAATATTAACCTAGGGAAAATTGGTCATCTCTTCTTATTGGGCAATATTTCCCATGTCATTTATAAAATATCAAATAAGCTGAATTATTTCTACTGCCTCTCTTTTTACAAAGTAAAAGAATTAATCCTGTGCGATTCTTCAGGGGTCCTCTGGGAAATTCCAAAAGACAATTTTAGGTATGAAAGATACTATTTAGGATTAGATTTTGGGAAGACAAATTATCAAAATTGTCAGAAGGTTTGAAAACTTGATTAAATGAGATTAAGGGTTACTGAGAGGTAATATTTTGCCATCTATTTAACCAAAGTGATGACAAAATATTTTAACAGTAACATGATTGTAAAAAAAAAAAAAAAAAAACTTATCTCTTTTAAAAGTGAGAAGACTGGAGGTGGGGCCAAGATGGCGGAGCGGTCAGAAGCTTCAGGTGGACCCTCTTACAACAAAGACCCAAGAAAACAAGTGATTCAATTATATATGGCAATCTGGGAGCTCTGAACATCAAAGGCAGAGTTGAGGAACCAGACTGAGTGTCAGGGGGAGGGAGAGATGGTTCAGAAGCAGCGAGGAGTTGCCAGATCTGACCTGGTGAGAACCTGAGCCATTCAGGCAGGATCAGCTCAGGGGTGAGAGGTGAGGCAGTCAAGTAGCCGTGCTTGGGAGGCACGTTTTCTACACCTGGAGAGACCCAGCACCAGAGAGTTTACATGGCCACCCAGAACCAGTGAGAAGCAACCCCGGATCTGGCAAAAGATAAGTAATCGCATACGGCCTACAGAGGATCAAAAACACCGCCCACAGGGAAAAACCTCTCTCCCTGCTCTGCACTGGGTCCCTGATTGGCTTCAGCAATGCCAAGCCCCTGGGCCAGAAGTAGGATTCATCACATGCCCGAAGCCATTCTCCCTGCCTTAGAGAGTGAACAAATTAACAAACAGGGGAAAAAATAAACTGCTGGCTCTCCTAAGCCAGGAACTGCGGGTAGGCACAGCTCCTTTGCCTAGGCACAGGCATAAGGGATCCATGGACTTTGAGTGTCTTTCCCCCTGCATAGACTTGTGTGGGCCAGTCTCAACAGCGTAGGCCCTCATTACCACAGTACAATAAGGTATATACCAGAAATCTAACTTTACCTGTTACAGCTGTGAAGTGGCAGGTTCTTGAAATTTGACATTGCTCTGCCCATTAAGCAGGGCCTTCACTTACCCACATCAGGGGCCTGAGGACTGGTGGCTCCACCCATGCCACCTACCACCTGCAAGAGGGGCCCATGAATAAGAGGTGCCCCCCAGTACTTACAGCCAACAGCATTAGGTGCTCATAGTCCAACTTCAAAACCCACCCACCTATGGGCTCTAGAGAACAGGGACATGCCTTCTTCTTGGACACTTGGGGGTGGCTGTCAGCCTCCTGCCTTGCTCAGAGTGTGTCCCCCTGTTGCAGCCAGATTCCTGTGCCTACACCAATCACTCATGCCTGTCTAGGACTGTAAGTGAGAGCCAACACCACACACTTGGTGGCTATCCACCTGGGCACCTGAGCTGAATCCATACAGGCGGAATGGGTGGACTCCTGAGTTCAAATACCTAGTAACAGATCAAAACACTTGGTGACAGGACATTAGAGCTTCAAAGCTGCCAATAATCAAACTAGCTCATATGAACAGCCTATTTGGGCATATCAAAACAAAACAAGAAGCTAGGACACAGTAAGTAAACATAAAATAAATAAATATAATAACTTATTGATGGCTCAGAGACAACAGTCAATATCAAATCACATAAAGACACAATCCATGATGGCTTCAGCAAGCTCACAAAATAAAGAATCTAGAAATTTTCCAGAGGAGGAAAATTTCATGGAATTACCGGAGGCAGAATACAAAAGATTAATATACAGAACTCTTCAAGAAATTAGTAAGGAAATTAAGCAAAACACATAACACGCTATAGAGGAAATTAAAAAGATTAGGAGAAGAGCATAATGACAATTTTAACAGGCTGCAAGAATCCATCAAGAGACAGCAATCAGAAATCCAGAAGATTAACAATAAAATTTCAGAATTATACAAATCAATAGAAAGTCATCAGAAGAATGAGGCAATGGAAGTCAGAATTATTGAGACTGAAAATAAAGCACTTGACACCAACTTATTTGAGGAAAAATCAGATAAAAGGATTAAAAAAAAAAATGAAGAGACCCTAAGAATTATGTGGGATTCTATCAAGAGGAATAACCTACAAGTGATTGGAGTACCAGAACTTGGGGGGATAACAGAAAGTACAGAGAGAAATTGTTGAATATGTGTTGGCAGAAAACTTCCCTGATATCTTTAAAGATGAGAAGATATCTATCCAAGATGCTTCTTGAACCCATATAAGGTAGATCCCAAAAGAAAGTCACCAAAACATATTATAATAAAACTTGATAAAACCAAAGATAAAGAGAGAATTTTAAGAGCAGCTAGGGATAAACGAAAAGTCATCTGTAAAGAAGAGTCAATAAGAATAAGCTCGAACTACTCAGCAGAAACTATGCAGGCAAGAAGGCAATGGATGATATATATAAACCTTTGAAGGAAAAAAACTGCCAGGCAAAAATTATATATCCAGCAAAACTGTCTCTCAGATATGATGGCGAAATTAGGGCAATTCCAGATAAACAGAAGTATACAGAATTTGCAAAAACCAATCCAAAATTACAAGAAATACTAAAGGGAGTGCTCCGGTTAGAAAATCAGTAATATCAGATAACCACCCAAGAGTAGAACACAGTACAGAGCAACCAGATATCAACCCACATAGGGAAGTCACAAAAATAAATCAAAGCTAAAACACTGAAAATAGGGAAGCAGATGTCAATATGCACAAGATGACAACACTAAAACAAAAAAGAGGGACTT